>NW_012267372.1:2209112-2212035 GCF_000151885.1 Dipodomys ordii | reverse complement strand
GAGAGAGAGAGAGAGAGAGAGAGAGAAAGCACCTGACTTGTGGGTTTTTCAGAATGGATGCCCTACTCATCTATGGGAGCGGAGGCGAGGCGTGAGGGACCCAGGCAAGAGGCAAGAAGTAGGCTTGGTGTACGGGGGTGGGTGGATGAAGGGTAAAACCTTGGCCAGGGAAATGTATGAAAGGCTGATGGCCAGAGTAAGTGCTACAGAAACGGGCAACGTAACAGATGACCTTGGACAGAGCCAGAGACAGGGTCAGAGTAGCCAGCAAGGAAGTGTCCTTAAAGCCAGAGCCTTATCCTAATCCTTTTCTGTGACCTATCCCCATCCCTCTGTTCCTTGTTGCCATGGTAACAGGGAGGCTAACTCTGCAGCAGCGAGGGAGGCTGGGCCTGCAGACCAGGCTGTTGCCATGGTGATTAGGAAGGGGTGGGGGGAGGAGCCACATCTTTTGACTCAGGTGCATTGGCCTGCAGACACCCCCCTCCCCAGATTTCGTCCCCTTCCCCTGGAAGAAGAGCTTCATCCCTTCCCTTTCTCAACACCTGGGCTTAGGAAGTTTAGGCCTGGACCATGAAGGATGAGATTGGAGAGACAAAGATGGCTAGAGAGACGGGAGGCCGGGGGGCGGGGTGTCTAGATTCCAGGAGATTTAGGCTCTTCTCCTACTTTCCAGCTGGCTTGGGGGAGGAGGTCTGGGGGACCCCATATTCCAACCTAGACAGATTGAGGTCCCCCTTTCCTGCATTCCCTTCCTCAGACACGAGCCTGGCGAGCCTGATGACTGTGCATCGTGCTCTCAGCACAAGGCTCTGCAGAAGGCGGGGGAGGGAAGGCTCAGGAAGGTCACAGGGATGGAGAGGGACCGGAGAGCTTAGTAGGAGGAGAAACAGACAGACCCTGTCCAGAAAAAGGCAAATACGGACAGAAAGAAGACAGATGGGGAGCTCTGCAAAGGTAGAGAGACAGGGGGACAGCAACAGTACACAGTGAAGGTGACAGGCGACACTGCAGCTTCGAAAGCCAGGCAGAGGCAGGGGTGGCCAACTTCGGGAGACTGGGAGCAGAAATTCAGTGGGGGACGTAGTGGCTCAGACATGGGGAGACACCTCAGAGAAGATCAACCTCGTGGTGTGGAGACAGAGAGAAGGAAGAGTCCTGAAATATTGCAGTCGTGTTCTAGGTACCTCAACAGTTAAGAGACAGGAGGTGCTGGTGCTGTCTCTAAAGGGTGTACACACACACACACACACACACACAGAGCAAGTGTTTTGGACTCAGAAGTGCTCAACATTGGGGGTTCTGTGTATGCATGGGGGTCTCTTGGGATGTCAGCAGCCACCTGGGAACTTCAAAGGGCAAAGAGACCCTGGAAGGGAAAAGTGGGCCCGGCTATGAACCAAGCCAGCAGCCGGGTGCTGAATGGACAGCTCCCCATCTCCAGCCGCCGCCGCAGGAGGTGGGAGGCTGAGCCTCCGCTCCGCCACCTCTCAGACTTTGTCTGTCTGGCTTTCCCCAGGGTTCCAGTCCCCTCCCATCTCCCTATGGCTTTCCTCGGTCACCCCAATTCCTCCCACTTCCCCCCACCCTCCTCTTCAACTTCCCTTCTCCAGTCTGCTCTGCCCCTTCCCCTCCTCAGTCCTCTCTTCCGCGCTGTCCCCCTTCTTTCTTTCCCCTTTCTTGGTCTCGCCTCCATCCCTCCATCTCTTCCTTTCCTGCAGGGCCAGCCTCGTTTTGGCTCTGGCTGTGTGACCTTCACTCGTCCTTTCTCAGCTGCAGTTTCCACAGAAACTGGAGGTGGAGGAAGGGCGGGGACGGAAGCAGGCCCACCCTTCTCCTCCCAGCCTCCTCCTCTCTAAAAACCAGACCTGCAGCCTCCAGGCACCCCTACCCCTACCCCAAGGGATTCCTCCCTTCCTCTGGGAGTGGGGGGGGGAGGGAAGATACATGTCCAGCCGAAACACAAGGTTAGTCACAGGCAGGTGAAGATGGCCTCACGGACAAATACACAGACGACCACCAAGGTGGGAATCATTGTGGCCGGGGGCACACCCTCCCGCCCACCCAGCCAGCCATGGGGGGAGGGGGAGTCCCATTGCAGCGCGGTGAGCAGCCAGCTCCCTGGCCCGCCCCTCCCCCAGCCCCATCTGGCTCATCCCCGCATCTCCCCATCTGTCTCAGGGTCTCTGTCGCAATGAGAGGTCAGTGGAGAAGGAGGAGGCCAGCTGCGGGGACCTGAGCTGACCCGCGGGGGGCGGGGGGGTGGTGGGTGCGCAAGTGGATCGTGCTTCTCTCAAACCCGGGGAGAGGGCACCTCCCCCTCCCCTAGCCTCACCCCCAGGAAATGAGACCCAACTATCCCCAAGTTTGGCAAGGTTTTGTTCTTTTTTTTTTTTTTTTATTCCAACAGGGACTGAGATGTGGGGGGGGCGGGGAGAAGGGACGGGGGCCCAACTGACCCCCTCCCTGAGGGGGAGGGGTCTCATAGAAATTCCAAGGTTTCCCCTCACCCCCCCAAAAAAAAATAAAGAGAAAGAAGAATGGAGGGGCACCAGGGACACCCATCTGTCCTGAGGCCCTTCCCCTCTCCACCAGTGTGGAGGGCCGCGTCCACGTCAAGGGGGTGGGGGCGCCAGAGCAGTCCCAGGGTGTGTGTGGGGGTCCTCTCCGCGGACTGCTCTCGGCCTCCGGGATGACTCCCCCTCTTCCGTGGCCCCCCAGTCCCCCGTTGATCCCCAGCCCGGGAGTCCTCGGCTCCTGCGCTGCGCTCGGCCGCCGCCAGGGAGCGCACGTGAGTCCACCGCGGGGCGCACGCCGGCTCCCGCCGGGGCGTCGGGGGCGCGGGGGCCCCAAGTTCTGTCCAGCCATCCCCCCCCCGGTGGGGGGAGGAGTTTGGGGTGCGGCAGCCGGGGCCTGGGCCGGG
>NW_012267372.1:2167324-2208725 GCF_000151885.1 Dipodomys ordii | reverse complement strand
GGCGCCGTCGCCGGCGGGAACGCGAGGTCTTGCGACAGGACACGGCGTGGCGCAGCTCCTGCAGCATCTCCTGGCACACGGACACCTGGGGCGGCGCGGGGCGGTCACCGCGGCCTCCCCGCCCCGCTCCGCCTCCCCCACTTCCTACCCCTCGCCCCGAAGCCATCTCCCGCGCCCGCCTCTCCCCAGCTCCATCTCCTCCTCCCTTGCTCCGCTAGTCCTTGAACTGCCCTTCCGGTCCTCTCCATCATCTTCCTCTTGTCGTGGCTACTCTCGTATTCTTTGATCGATTTATTAATTTATTTTTATTTTTTGTGCCGGTCCTGGGGCTTGAACTCAGGGCCTGGGCACTCGGCTGTCCCTGAGCTTCTTGGTGCACAAGGCTAGTGCTCTACCACTTGAGCCACACACAGCTCCACCTCCAGCTTTGTCTGAATAGTTTATTGGAGATAAGATGCTCACAAACTTTCCTGCCTGGGCTGGCTTCCAACCATGATCCTCAGATCTCAGCCTCCCCAGTAGCTCGGATTTCAGGCGTGAGCCACCAGCGCCTGACTGTTACTTTCATTTTCTTTCTTTCTTTTTTTTGGTTGGTCGTGGGGCTTGAACTCTGTGCCTGGGAGCTGTCCCTCAGCTCTTCAGCTCAAGGTGAGCGCTCTATCACTTGAGCCACAGCACCACTTCCAGTTTTCTGGTAGTTTATTGGAGATAAGAGTCTCATGAAGGGGCTGGGAAGGTGGCTCAGTGGTAGAGCGCTTGCCTTGCATGCCTGAGGCCCTGGGGATTCAATTCCTCAGCACCACATAAGCAAAAAGAAAAAAGCTGTAAGTGGCCCTATGGCTCAAGTGGTAGTGCGCTAGCCTTGAGCTAAAAGAGCTGAGGGACAGCGCCCAGGCCCAGAGTTCAGGCCCCATAACCGGACCCAAAGGAAAAAAAAAAAGAGTCTCATGAACTTTCCTGCCTGGGCTGGCTTTAAACTGTGATCATCAGGTCTCAGCTTCCAGACTAGCTAGGATTACAGGCGTGAGCCATTGGCACCCGGCTGCTGTTCTCATTTTCTGACGTGTCACTACCTCTTCCTTCCTCCTTGGTTCCCCCAATTTCTGCCTGGCATCTGTTTGATCATTATCGCAAGGCATAAGCACCTATTGAATGCCAAATGCTGTTCTGGGCATAATTGAAAAAAAAAAAAGGAAAAAGATTAAGTGCCAGCCGTTGGGGCTGCTGATGTAGCACTTCACTTGGCCTAACAGGTGCAAGGCCCTGGATTCCATCCCTCCTATCTCTCCCTTCCCCCAAGTCCCAGCCTTCCTGGAGGTTATAATCAGATGTGCAGAGATAGACAGGAACACACACAGGTGTACACAGGAAGGCAGATGGTGAGGGAGAAAACAAAACATGGAGAAGAGGCAGCGCGTGAGGATGGAAGTGAGGCTGAATTCGGAGACAATGCAGTAGTGGAGGGGACCTGTGCCTGTGAAGACCTTGGAAAAGAAAGAGTTTCTGGGTAGACACAGATCAGGGCAAAGAAGCTAAGGTGGAAGCGGCTTGGCATGTCCAAAGACACACAAGCAGATCAGGGAGGCTGAGATGGGAGTGTGAGGGAAGAGAGAGGGGGTGAGGTCAGAGAAGCAGGGGCCAGATAGGGTAAGGCCTGTAAACCCTTGCAGTCCACAGGGTTTTGAAAGGGCTGGGGAAAGAGGGGAACATCTGGATTGAACATCTGGAAGGTTAGCTTGAAAGTGGGCAGGAGCTCAGGGTCAGACACATCATTATGCTATAGTAGACTCTCTTGTGGGGATGGAGTATCATTTCAAATGCACAGAGATGGCCCCTATGATCCCCTTCACCTCCCTGGTAGCCATGTCTTATCAAGTGGTCTGAGTGGCCCACAGAATGTGGCCCGGCTGGCTGCCATTTTTGTTCCTGCCTTGCTCGCTCGTGGATCACTTGCTCTGGGAAATGTCAGCTGTCATGGCAGGCGGAGAACAGTCAAACAGCCCATAGAGAGGTCCTCCTTCGAGGAACTAAGGCCTCTTGCCAACCGCCATGGAGTAAATTCATTATGTGTTTTATTTTCTGGGTCTTAGGATGTTTGGCATCTTAGAGAAAACAAATCTTGTAGGCTGGTGAGATTGCCTTCTCTCCCAGAGCAGGGCCAAATCTTAAGAGTATTAGGAGCTCATCTGCCTCCGTGGAAGTTGGTGTGGTGGCATGCCTATAATCCAAGCTACTTGGGAGGCACAGGCAGGAAGATTGTGGTCCAAGGCCAGCCAGGGCAATTTCTTTATTAGTAAAAAAAAAATCACTATCTGGCTGGGAATGTGGCTTAGTAGTAGAGTGCTTGCCTAGCATGCATGAAGCCCTGGGTTCGATTCCTCAGCACCACATACACAGAACAAGCTGGAAGTGGTGCTGTGGTTCAAGTAGTAGAGTGCTAGCCTAGGGCAAAAGAAGCTCAGGGACAGTGCCAAGGCCCTGAGTTCAGGCCCCAGGACTGGCAAAAACAAAATCTTTATCTGCTGGGCACCAGTGGCTCACACCTATAATCCTAGCTACTCAGGAGGCTGAGATCTGAAGATCTTGGTTTGAAGCCAGCCTGGGCAGGAAAGACCTTGACACTTATCTTCAATGAACCACCAGAAAACTGGAAGTGGCGCTATGGCTCAAAGTGGTAGAATACTAACCCTGAGCAAAAGGGACAGTGCCCAGGCACAGAATTCAAGCCCCAAGATGCCCCAAAACAAAAACAAAAGCAAAAAAATATTAAAACCTATCTGAAAAACAACTAAAGCAAAAAAAAAGAATAGGTGTGGCTCCATGGTAGAGAGGCCTGCCTAGCAAGCCCAAGGCTCTGAGTTCAAATCCCAGTACCTCAAGAAAAAAAGTCCTGAGAAGGATCGGGCCAAGAGGAGCCTTCTTCCCTCCTCTCTCATGCCCCAAATTCCCTGTATCTTTGCCTGTTCGGTCACATGTCCCAAGACCTCGCTCTCAGGAGCTCTGAGCATCTTAGAGCCCCACCCCTTCCTCCTGCCCTCTCCCCTTCCTCTAGGTCTCCCCCCCACAGGTACCAGGCATGATCCTCAATACCACACCCTCCATTCAGCCCCTGGGGGTTCCTGTTCCCATCCTCACCCCTCAACAACCTCCTCACCTCCTCAGACTCTGCTGACCTCCGCGTGGACCAGATGAATTCCATGACGGCCACGAAGACCGCGATGATCAGGCCACAGATGAGCACAACAAAAATGCCACCTATATTTTCCATGCCCAAGCCTGGGGGGTGGGGGTTGGAGAGAGCCAGGAGGGTGGGCTGTGTGGGTAAGGGATTGGGAGGGGCTGTGGGTGGGGCAGGGCCCTGGGGGGCGGGGCTGACCTTTAGCGCGGTGGTCCTCCTCCTTGGGGCACCGGCCTCCCTCCCACCACTTGCGCTTCAGGATCTCCAGCCGGTTGTTCTCCTGGAGCTGCAGGATGGCCAGCGTGATCTCATCCCGGAACGGGGAGCCTGGCCGGGCACATGAAGGAGATTGGCCATCAGGGCTCCCTCAACTTGGCTTTTCTGGCCCTGCCTCAGGCTCAGGATCATTGGTGTGGTTCTACCCTGCCCACATGGGGCTTGAACTCTGGGCCTGGGCGCTGTCCCTGATCTTTCAGCTCAAGGCGAGCACTCTACCACTTGAGCCACAGCGCCACTTCTGGTTTTCTGGTGGTTCATTGGAGATAACAGTCTCACGTATTTTTCTGCCTGGGGTTGGCTCTGAACTGTGATCCTCAGATCTCAGCCTCCTGAGTAGCTAGGATTACAGGTGTGCTACCAGTGCCAGGCTCACTGCTTTTTTTGTTGTTGTTGTTGGTTGTAGGACTTGAACTCAGGGCCTGGGCACTGTTCCTGAGCATTTTGTGCTCAAGGCTAGCACTCTACCACTTGAGCCACAGTACCACTTCCAGTTTTTTTTATTTGTATTTTTTTTAATTGTGAGAATACCGTACAGAGGAGTTACAATTACATGGGCACCACTTCCAGTTTTTGAATGATTTATTTGAGATAAGAGTCTCACTGGGACTTTTCTGCCTGAGCTGGCTTTGAACTTGGATCCTCAGATCTTAGCCTCCTGAGTAGGGAGGATTACAGGCATGAGCCACTGGTACCTGCCCCCTTTTTTCTTTTTTTCTTTTTCTTAGCAGTATTGATTTGAACCCAGGGCTTGGAGCCTGCTTGGTTTGGCTGGCTAGACTGGCACTGTACTGCTTGAGCCACACCCTCAGCCTCTTTCCCATACAGCAGCTAGAGAGTTTTGGGAGCTGGCAGAGCAGACTGCTCTGGCTGACAAATCGTGTGGCTTTCTGCCATGGATACAACAAGGTTCTCTTGGCCTTTGAGAGCCTGTACTCACAGGCAGCCACGCCCCAGCCACACCGGCCTGTTAGCAGGACCCCAAATCTGTTAAGCCAAGTCCCGCTGAAGGACCTTTGCCTCTACCTCCCAAACTCCTGGCCTTGGCTCACACTCCACTGCTCTCAGGTCCACACTGAGTCCTTGATTTAAAATGGCACTGAGGGGCTAGGAATGCAGCTCACTGATAGAGAAGCCCTGGGTTCGATTCCTCAGTACTATCTAAACAGAAAAGGCCGGAAGTGGCACTGTGGCTCAAGTGGTAGAGTACTAGCCTTGAGCAAAAAGAAGCTCAGCGATGTTGCACAGGCTTTGAGGTCAAGCCCCAGGATCAGTGCGCATGCCCACACAGAAAAGGTGCTGAGGATCTCTTTCCACATCAATTTCTTCCCAGTGTTCACAGGAACACCTGTCACCTGACAGCTGATGACATGGCTGTGTGTCTGTGGTCTTGGCAATTGCCCAGCATAGAACTTGGCATCCAGGAAAGTACTGGACCAGTTCCCTGAGTTAGTGGCCTGTTCTCCCTTCCATCCCACCTCTTGCCTCTTCCTTCCTTGCCTTCCTGTCCTTCCCTTGAGCCAGGGTTCAAAATGCTCCCCACATCCTGTTCTCTGTTGACTTCTTCATTGACTAAAGATGCTGGCTGAGCATCTGCAGCACACTAGGACAGAGGGACATGGGCAATGGGGACATAGTATTATCAGGCCTCTGCCACGTGTCAGACTCTGGGCTTACGAAGCATTCTTCAAGTCTCACAGTGACTCTGTGGGACTGTTTTGGGAGGAGGGGGTGATGCACCTGCCTCACGTCATGTGCTGGGTCCACGAGGGATGTGGGGCTCAAATCCAGGTCAGTGTGACCCCAGAGTCTGTCCACCCCCAAAGCTCCAGGCTACACTGCTTTCCTTGGCACTCCACTAACTTCCCTAACAAGGCTTCGATACTTTGCTGCAGAGCTACAGATAACTAAGGCAGGCACCATCAGCATGGACATGATTTTTGTAGGCCAAAAATAAGAAGAGGAGTCAGCGCCGGTGGCACATGCCTGTAATCCTGAGGATCTGAGGATCATGGTTCAAAGCCAGCCCAGATGGGAAAGTCCATGAGACTCTTTTTTTTTTTTTTTTGTCGGTCATGGGGCTTGAACTCTGGGCCTGGGCACTGTCCTTCAGCTCTTCAGCTCAAGGCGAGTGCTCTACCACTTGAGCTACAGCGCCACTTCCGGTTTTCTGGTGGTTTATTGGAGATAGGAGTCTCACGGTCTCTCCTGCCCGGGCTGGCTTTGAACCGCGATCCTCAGATCTCAGCCTCCTGAGTAGCTAGGATTACAGGCGTGAGCCACCAGCGCCCGGCTTTCCATGAGACTCTTATGTCCAATGAACCACTCAGAAAACCAAGTGGCGCTGTGGCTCAAGAGGTGGAGTGTTCCCTTTAAGCTGGGTGAGCGACAGCGCCCAGGCCCAGAGTTCAGGCCCCACAACTGACCAAAAAAAAAAAAAAAAGAAGAAGAAGAAGAAGAAAAGAAACAAAGACAACTTGCTGGTGGATTTTTTCCCCCCAGTATTGAGCCCTAAGAAGCATTATCTTGAAGTCTAAATGGGCATTTCTTTGCTTTCCTACCCTCTCCTTTTTTTCTTCCTTCTCTTCCACTTCCTTCCTTCCTTATTTTCTATCCCTCCTGTCCTTGTTTTCATCCCTCTATCTGTCCAGCATTTTCTAAACACCTGCTTTGAGTAAGACAATCTAGGCTTGGTGCAGAGAATATGAAACAAGAGGGGCGCTGGTGGCTCACGCCTGTAATTCTAGCTACTCAGGAGGCTGAGATCTGAGGATTTTAGTTCCAAGGAAAGTTGGTGAGATGCTTTTTTTTTTTTTTTTAAACTGGTCCTGGGGATCTATCACTTGAGGCACAGCACCTCTGCCTTTTTCTAAGGAGTTAATTGGAGATAAGAGTCTCACAGACTTTTCTGCCCGGGCTGGCTTCAATCCATGATCCTCAGATTTCAGCTTCCTAAATAACTAGGATTATAGGCATAAGCTCTGATGCCTGGCTCCACGAGACTCTTATCTCCAATTAACCACCAGGAAACCAGAAGTGGCACTGTGGCTCAAAGTGGTCGAGTGTTCAGCTGGAGCAAAAGAATTCAGGGACAGCACCTAGGCCCTGAGTTCAAGCCTCATGAATGACCAAAAAATGAAAAAGAAAGAAAAAGAAGATGAAGTAAAACCATTCCCTCTCTTCTAAGGGGGTCCTTGGGTCCATGGAAGAAGGGAGCAAGCCTTCCTGTCCATGTGTCTTGAGCTACATACATGAAGTTTCTTGGGATTTTCTCAAAAGCCTTCTGAGGCTGAACTGATTCTTCCTACATTCATTTTTTTTTTCCAGGTCAAGGGTACAGAGGTGATGAGACCTGCCCAGGAAGGGCCTGGCCTCGCCCTGGGCCTGCTCACACATCTCCATCCAGATGTACAGCACCCTGGCCACGTCCCACGACCCCAGCGGAAGCGGCCATACCCAGCGGCATGCCGATGCCGTAGCCCTTGGTGTCGAGGAGGCCCCCGATCTGGGTGAGGTTGCAGTTGAGGCGCCGGTGGTACTCGTTCATGGTGGACTCGAGCAGGAAGGCATAGCGGGAGTTGAGGACGCGGGCGATGCCCTCTTCCGTGCTCTTGACGAACACACTGGGCTGCTTTGACTGCATGTAGTTCCACATGCGCTGGTACGTCTGGTACCGTGAGTTCTGGATGAAGAGATCACAGGGGGAAACAGGTCAAGCCCTACCCCCCCCCACCTCCCTACTGCCCTTCCAACCTCAGAGCCAGAGCCAGAGGGAGCCAGAGAGAGAGAGAGAGAGAGTGCGAGAACGAATGCAGACAACTAAGACCAGGTCCAATTCACCCCCACATTCCTCTTTCTAAAAGACCCTCAAGGGACTGGGAAGGTGGCTCAGTGGTAGAGTGCTAGCCTAGTATGCATGAAGTCCTGGGTTCCATTCCTCAGTACCACATACACAGAAAAAGCCAGAAGTGGTACTGTGGCTCAAGTGGTAAAGTGCTAGCCTTGAGCAAAAGAAGCTCAGATACAGTGCCCAGGCCCTGGGTTCAAGCCCCAAATAAAATAAAATATCCTCGCCGGGCGCTGGTGGCTCACGCCTGTAATCCTAGCTACTCAAGAGGCTGAGATCTGAGGATCGCGGTTCAAAGCCAGCCCGGGCAGGAGAGACCGTGAGACTCCTATCTCCAATAAACCACCAGAAAACCGGAAGTGGTGCTGTAGCTCAAGTGGTAGAGCGCTCGCCTAGAGCTGAAGAGCTGAGGGACAGCGCCCAGGCCCAGAGTTCAAGCCCCATAACTGACAAAAAAAAAAAAAATATCCTCAACTTTTCACTGGCTCAGCTATTCTCAAACCTGTCCTACCTGCGGTCTTACCTCCTGCCTCTTCTTCCTCAATCCTCTCATCCAGGAGTCTGGCCAAGCTCAGTTCTAGCTTCCCCAAAGCTGGTCTACTCCAACCTGGCCCAGAGGGGACTTCCAGCCATCAGTGGTCATCTCTGGTTCCCAAGTGCAGGGTCCAGGGTAAAGCCCCACACTGGCCTTTGAGCTCTCGGAGCCTGGCTGGCCTTCCTCACTGGACTCCCTCCTCTCCTTTCCCATCTCTGCCAATACACAGGGACAAGCTCCCATCCCCTGGCAGGTTCTTCCTCTCCTCTGCTGCCCACATTCCCAGGCGTGGCCCTCCCGGCACTCTCACTGACACCAGTGGTTCCGTGCTATGAGCGCAGATTGATCATCACTGTCTCCCTCATCTGCCCCCTGCCCAGCGATCATGGCACCCGTGTGTTCTGCCCCTCCCCATCCATCTCTCCAGCCCCACCTAGAGGTGAACTGTGCATGATGCAGGGGAGGGTTTCACCTGGAAGAAGGTCATGGTGGAGCCGGCGTGGATGGTGCCGTACTCGATGTTGGTCTGGTCCGCCAGGTCATCAGCTGACTCCACAGGCACCTCCATCCGCTGCACCGTGAGGAAGGCAGCCAGGTTGGCCGTGTAGGATGAGATGATGATCAAGGTGAAGGCCCACCTGTGGGTCAGTAAGGGTGAGTTGTGAACAGATGCCCCCCCCATTGGTGGTTCCCACTCCCCCCTCCCCCGACCAGTTCCTCCAACAAGTAAAAGGCTCAGTTGCTGCTGACCAGTGGGGAGACTACAAGTATGGCTTCCTGATCAGACTCATGGGGTTAAGAATTTCTAGGCCTCTACTTCCGGGTGCAAGAATAAGGCTGTCTGGGAAATAGCTGGAAACTGGACAATAGAAAGTATTTGTTTGTTGGTTCTAGGGCTTGAACTCAGGGCCTGGGTGCTGTCCTTAAGCCTTTTTGTGTTCTTGAACACAATGTGCTCTATCACTTCAGCCATAGTGCCACTTCCGGTTTTTGAGTAGTTCATTAGAGGTAAGAATCTCATGGAAACTTTTCTGCCCAGGCTGGCTTTCAACTGCAATCCTCAGATCTCAGTCTCCTAAGCAGCGAGGATTACAGGCATGAGTCACTGGCACTTGGCTTCAAAAATCATTTAAAGGAGGACAAAAGTTGTAGAAGGACTGTAATTCTCCCTCAAGGAAAGAAAAACAAAGCCTCCTTGTCCAGAGTAGCAGGCTGGGAGTTCCTTTATAGACTGCTGCAGGGAGAGAAACCCAGAAAGGCCAGCCATCCCATAGAGTCAGAGAGCAGACAACAGGGTAGGGTAGGGGAGAGGCAAGATGGCTGGAATCCATGGGTCAGAATACTCCAGGGGAGAAAGCTACATAGAGAGAAGGTTCCAAAGAGTTCCTTTGAGTGTGAGTGTGAATGTGTGTGTGTCTGTGCGTACACGTGCATGCGTGTGATGCTAGACAAGGACAATCTTTCAAGTGAGGGACAACCCCCAGCATCCACGGAGGGCTCCCTCTAGCCAGAGTAGAGATCTTCATAAATATAGGAGGTATTCAATAGAAACCCAGAAGTGCAATGGCGGAGATTCCAAGACTGTCTAAAGAAATGTAAACAATGTGAAGTTTATAATGTCGGCCAAAGCAATAAAAAATGATCATATAAGCGGGCGAAGGTGGCTCACGCCTGTAATTCTAGCTACTCAGGAGCCTGAGATCTGAGGATCATGGTTTGAAGCCAGCCCTGGCACCAAATTAACCATCCCCATTAACCACCTCCTCGCTCAAAAAAAAAAAAAAAGGAAGTTTAAAAAAAGCTTAGGGACAATGCCTAGGTCCTGAGTACAAACCCCAGTACTGGCACACACACACACACACACACACACACACACACACAATGACCATGCTAGGTGTTGGTGGCTCACACCTGTAATCCCAGCTACTCAGGTGGCTCAGATCTGAGGACGGCAATTCCAAGCCAGCTTGAACAGGCAAGTCCCTGACACTCTTATCTCCAATTAACCACTAAAAAGACGGAGGTGGGGTTGTGGCTCAAGTACGAGAGAACCAGCCTTGAGCACAAAAGCTCAAGCACAGTGCTCAAGCCCTGAGTTCAAGCCCTAGAATCAGCACACATGCAAAAAAAAAAAAAAAAAGGCCAGATCCAAGAAAGTATGACCTACACACACACACACACACACACACACACACACACACACACACACACACACACACACACACATATATATATATATATATAGCCAAGAGAAAAGTCATCCTAGAATTGACTGAGAGTGTGGAGAGAGAAGATGAGAACATGAAAACATACCTGGAGAACACCAAACAGCTTCTGGACAAGCAAATGTGTGAGAAGTAGAAGGAAGAGAGTCTGGACCGGAGGCTGCAGGGCGTGTGACCAGTGGGGCAGAGGGCACTCCACTGGAGAGCGTGACCCTCAGAAGGACGGTGCCCTGGGCCTCCTGGGGACATGGGGCTTCAGCTATATTTGTTTTGGGGGCTGTCCTCAGTGTCTTCTCTGCCACCTCATCACATGCCCCGTCTTGAATGCCCCTCCTTCTCTTTTGCACAGACAATAACAGCCTATAGGACAAATCCACCTTCTCTGGGGATCATTCTCTACTCCTTCCTCATAGCTTCCTGCTCTTTCCTCAGCATCGCTTCTATGTAAATTGGATACCTCGTTATATTCAATGGATGAACACATTCCACTTGGGCTGGGTGGTAGCAGAAGCAGCCTCCTCTCCCCATAGCTCAAGTGGTAGAATGCCTGACTAACAAGGACGAGGCCCTGGGTTCAATCCCCAGATGACAACAATCTTAATACATAAATAAATAATACCTTCACCACCACCACCAGAAATGACTATACCCTGGTCCCAGAAGAGATCACTATGTCATCTCTTATGGTAAAAGGGTCTTTGCAGGGGCTGGGAAGGTGGCTCAGTGGTAAAGTGCTTGCCTCACATGCATGAGGCCCTGGGTTCAATTCCTCTGCATCACATAAGCAATAAAAAGCTGGAAGTGGCACTGTGGCTCAAGTGGTAGAGGACTCGCCTTGAGCTGAAGAGCTGAAGGACAGCGCCCAGGCTCAGAGTTCAAGCCCCACACCTGACGACAAAAAAAATAAAAAAATGAAAAGGTCTTTGAAGAAGTGATTAAGGTATGCAGATGATCCTGGATTATCCAGGCAGCAGGCCCAATGGAAGAAGGAAGTGAAAGTCAGAAAGGCTTGCAGATGCTACACTGCTGGCTTTGGACCTGGAGGAAGGGTCCATGAGCCAAGGGATGCAGGAGGCTTTGGAAAAGGCAAAGAATGGGACTCCTCACCCACCCTGAGTCTTCCTCCAGAAGGAAGAAGCCTTGCCAACAACATGGTTTTAGCTCAGTGAGATCCACTTTGAATTTCTGACCTCCAGAACTAGAAGAGAATCTATGTTGCGTTGTATTAAATGCACAGGAATTTCTGCAGCAGCCATAGGAAACAAAGACCAGGGTATTATGGAAATGGTGCAGACTCAAGACCACTCATTAAAATAATACTAATAATCATGAGGACTGGAAGGTTTGTGAGGTGGTGGATCAAGAGAGGTGCAAATGATTCCATATGGCAGTTCCACTTAGTTAAGGGAGAGTGAAACCCACCACCCATGAAGGTTAGTCTCGACCAGGTTTCAAATGAGAACATCTTTGGGGCATATGCCTTGAATAAAACCTAATGTCCAACATTTCTTATCCGTTTCATTCATTCTCTTCTCTGCCTCTGGAGGGCAGGGGCGGGGCTGTTGAGTTCTCTGAACACTTCCGGTACATGGAAGGCTCCAGAAGCCTCTGTGGAATGGCCACAGATGCTAAACTCTAATGGGAGGATGTGGGGGAAGAAGCACTCTGGAAGACCAGATACTTAGCTTGCTCAGGAGAACTTATGAAGTTCTCAGCAGCCTGCTAGACCCAGGCAGTAAAGAGCCTGGGGCTAGCATGCCTCTAGCTAAATTAGCATGCTCATTCCTTGTCCCTGGGTCTCACTCTTCCAGTTCCATAAAACAGGGAGAATGTTCCAGTCCTAAGCTTTTCCCTTGGCTTTCTGTGTTAACTGCTGAGAAGGAGGGGAGCATACGTTGAGGTCAGGCCAGAGCGACAGAAATGGGGAGCATAGGACCTGGGGCTGATGTTAGCACCCTACTCCCAACCCTGATTTCATTCAGAACTCAGATGGGCCCTTCCCAGCCCTGGGTGTGGGGGTGGGGTGGGGAAGGACAGACGGAAACATCTCACCACACTCCACTGACACAGCGCGTGGACAGCGCGCGGGGCATGATCTCGGAGCCTTGCTGCATGAAGCCCCCCACGGGGAACCACAGGCTGTTGCCCAGCGTGTACTGGTTCTCCAGGAGGTGGGGACGAGCACGCAGGCATGGGTGCGGGTTATACCACTCATAGGGACTCAGCCTGTGGAGAGATGGGGGGGGAGGGAAAGGGGGCCAAGGTGCGGAGGAAAAGGAGAGAAACGGAGGAGACAGAGTCACCATGATTAGAAGGGGAAGAAGAGGATGCACGATGGACAGGCATGCAGAGGGAAGGTACATCCATGGAGGGGTGGGGCAGAGACACAGAGAGAGAGAGAGAGAGAGAGACAGGGATGCTGAGACTCCCAGGGGCAAGTAGAGAAAGGAGAGAGTCAGAGAAAAGAGGAAAGACAGCAGCTCAGAGAGCGAACCAGAGCACCAAAGTCAGAGCCACAAAGGAAAGAATGGGCCCCAGAGCTACAGTAAGAAAGGGAGAAAAGAGGCCCCTGTAATGGATGGTCCCCAGCAGCCCAGGGAACGCACAGGTAGCGTGCAGGGCCAGCCTCGTGTCTCTTTCCACCCTGGCAGCAGGCAATGCACTCACCTGGCGGCCAGGAACAGGACACAGCTGACGGCCAGGTAGGCAAGAAGCATGAAGAGCCACACAGCAGGAGAGAAGGGATCCAGGAAAGAAAAGTAGCCAGGCTTGCGGCCCTAGGGAGGTGTGGGGGGGAGGGGAATAAGACTAGCTACCCCTGCCCAGCACTGTGTGGTCCACCCCAGCTCCAATCAGGGACTCAGAAGCCTGACACGCCCATCCATGAAGCACCTCAGCCCCTGCCCAGCCCTCGAGCTAGACTGCAGCCCTCCGTCCCTAGAGGAAGCATACCATGTGCACGCGGTAGAGGATGCTGATACCCAGGGTCATGAAGGGCTTGGAGAAGTCGATGACCTTCTCACGCTCGGCTGTGATGGTGAAAGCTGCCACAGCCAGGTCTGCCTTCTGCTGGGGGGGAAGGAGGTTGGGGCAGAGAGGAAGAGGAGAGAGATAGAGACAGGCAATTAGAGAGAAGTGTACGCCCCACTGAACTGAGTGGATGGAGAAGAGAGAAGAAGTGAGGAGAAGGGCCAGGACCCTGGGCTAGTCTAGGAGACCCTGAAAGCTACGCAGATGCCTAAATTTTTTTTTAATTATTCATCCAGATGTCCCACCCAGATATTGGATGTCTCACCCTTCTTGGTCATGTTCATAATTAAGAGTCTTTTTTTTTTCTTTTTGGCCAGACCTAGGGCTTGAACTCAGGGCCTAAGAACTGTCCCTGAGCTTCTTCTGCTCAAGGCTAGCACTCTATCACTTCACCTACAGTGCCACTTCTGGCTTTTTCGGTGTATGTGGTACTGAGAAAGCAAACCCAGGGCTTCATGCATGCTAGGCAAGCACTCTACCACTAAGCCACATTCCCAGCCCCTAGAGTCTTGTTTTATAGAGCTCTTGACTCCTCCTACCCTGGGTCATGAAGATTGCTGACGATCGGCATCAAAATGTCTAGATGTGCCAGGCGCTGGTGGCTCACACCTACAATCCTAGCTACTCTGGAGGTTGAGATCTGAAGACCCTGGTTCAAAGCCAGCCTGGGCAGGAAACCCCATGAGACTCTTATCTCCAATAAACTACTCAGAAAAAAAAAGTGGCATTGTAGCTCAAGTGGTAGAGTGCTCACCTTGAGCAAAAGAAGCTCAGGGCCTTGAGTTCAAGCCCCAGGACTGGCAGGGGGGATAAAAAGGTGTGGATGATAGCTTTCTCTGGGAATCCCCTTTCAGGCCTTGTTTTCACATCTTCTTGTGCCATGCCACAAAGACCTATGAACAAATTATACTGTCCACTCTTCCCTACAGCTCCCTGAGCCACACTTAGCCCTGTTTCTCTGATCTCAGAGGGGCAAAGGCACTAAGCAGTGAGCAAGTCAGGAACTGGGGGCCACGGAGTTGGGATGTAATGGCTACTCTCCTGTACTTGTCCAATACCTGCAACCTAGATATATGCCTAAATGACCAATGATACACAGGACCAGTGCCCAGCTGAGCTGAGATCATCTATCTATCTATCTATCTATCTCATATACATATATATTACACACATGTTATATATATATTATATGCATGCATATATTAGATATATTATGTAATATATTATATATTAATGTGTTAATAATTATAAGTAATAATATATATATTGTATAATATATCATTTATATATTATATAGTAATACATATTATATTATATATTATATATGTAATATATATATTACATACACACATATATGAGCAGCCTCTTTTGTGGGTTGTTTGAAACAAGGTAAAGTATCTCTATATAGCCTAGACTGGCCTCAAACTCTCAAGCCCTCTGTCTCAGCCTCCTAAGTGTTGTGATACATGATCACTCCCAACTCAGTGATTTTATTTATTTATTTATTTATTTAGCCAATCCTGGTGCTTGAACTCAGGGCCTGGGCACTGTCTCTGAACTTTCTCACCCAAGTCTAACACTCTACCACTTGAGCCACAGCTTCCATTTCTGGCTGTTCTGAATCATTTATTGGAGATTAGAGTCTCATAGACTTTCCTGCCTGGGCTGGCTTTGAACCATGACCCTCAAATCTCAGCCTCCTGAGTAGCTAGGATGACAAGCTTGAACCTCTAGTGCCTGGCTTTGATTTGTATTCTTTTTTTTTTTTTTTCCTTTTGGTCATGAGGCCTGAACTCTGGGCCTGGGCGCTCTCCCTGAGTGCTTCAGCTCAAGGCTAGCACTCTACCACTTGAGCTGCAGCACCACTTCCGGTTTTCTGGTGGCTTATTGGAGATAAGAGTCTCACAGAGTTTGCTGCCTGGCTGGCTTTGAACTGCAATCCTTAGATCTCAGCCTCCTGAGTAGCTGGGATTACAGGTGTGAACCACTGGCACCCGGCTTGATTTGTATCCTTTTAAGTGTTAGTTTTCTTACTATTCCTTCTGGCTTATGTTACCAGCCTGTGTGTGGTTCAGATAGAAGTGCAGAGCCACGTCGTGGAGTAGTAGATTCTCAAAACTCAGTGCTCTGGTCTTGGCTCATTCAGGTTTCCTGCATAGCATACCCAGATGCCACTGTCCCTCCGCACTGTATCACTGGATCTACTTGCCGCCTCATGCCAGCCTTCCACTGGCCACAGCCCCTTGGCCGGAGGCACCATCTCTCTACCCCATCCTCCCATCTCTCCAAGAGCCCTCAGAACAAAATTCTCTTCTTCATTTGAATACCCTGGTGGTTTGTCTCTGGGCAGGACCAGCTTAAGCCAGAAGAGACCCACCCAGGTCCTGAGGCTCACTCCTGGGCACAGGCAGGTGTTGGATCTCTAGCAGGCCCCTGTGAGAAGCCAGGAGTAAAGTCTTCAAGAGAACACTTCCCATGAGTACTACTCCATGAGGTACTGCTGGTCTCCACTGCGGCTCCAGATAGCAGCTAATTTGCCACCACCAGCACACTGCAGTTCTCTGAGTCTGCTGGGTTATGAGGCCCAGGGGACAGATCTGCCTGCCCGCAGCCTGGAGTTCCTGCAAAGACAGCATACATTCTGGACCTGGCTCAAATCGCAAAGCTGTGTGGGTCATTTGGAAGATAAGAGGAGAGAAGTTGTACAATCTGATGTGGCATAAGTGGCCATCAAAATCCAAAACCTGGCAAAATGTCACCAGCACCAAACACACTGAACTCCTTTCCTTAGAGGTCTGAGTCTTAAATCTGTGGGGACTCCTCCCCTCCAATCTCTGGGTTTCTAAGTTTGCATCTTTCCAATCTTTTCCCCTTGTCACTTCTGTCATATTGGCTGTTTCCTGCAGTTGCTACCTATATGACTCTTCCTTTCTGTCTCTCTGTCTCTCTCTTCCTCCCTCCCTCCCTTTCTCCCTCCCTCCCTCCCTTCTTCCTTTTCCTTCCTTCCTTCTTTCTTTCTTTCTTCTTCCTTCCTTTCTTCCCCCCTCTCTCTCCCTCTCTCTCTCCCTCCATCTTTCTGCTAGTCCTGGGGCTTGAACTCAGGGCCTGGGCACTATCTCTGTGCTGCTTTTGCTTAAGGCTAGCACTCTACCACTTGAGCCACCTTTCCACTTCTGGCCTTTTCTGTTTATGTGCTACTGAGGAATCAAATCCAGGGTTTTATGCATGTTAGGCAACCACTCTACCACTAAACCACATTCCCAGCCCCCTTTTCTTTTTCCTGTTTGTCCTTAACTTGTTTATTGTTAACTTTACAATTAGTTGACAAATACTTGTTAAAATTATTATTATTTTGTGTGTGTGTGTGTGTTGTTTGGTTGGTCGGTTGGTTTTGGGGCTTGAACTCAAGGCTTGGGAACTGTCCCTCAGCCTCTTTGTGCTCAAGGCTAGTGTTCAACCACTTCTGATTTTTGAGTGGTTAATTAGAGATAAGAGTCTCATGGGACTTTTATGCGTGGGCTAGCTTAGAACCGTGATCCTCAGATCTCAGTCTCCTGAGTAGCTAGGATTACACCAGCACCTGGCTCTTTAATTTTTTTTTTTTATGGAAGTACTGATGTTATAATTCAGGGCTCACACTTACTAGCAGGGGCTATATCACTTGAGCCTTTGTTTTACTTTGCTTTTCAGATAGAGTCTTGTGCTTTTGCTACAGCATCAGCCCCTGATTACCTCCCTTCTCCACCTCCTGTGTAGCTGGGATTATAGGCATATAGCACCACATTTAGCTAAATAACATTTTTTTTTTGGGTCCGGTTGTGGGGTCTGAACTCTGGGCCTGGGCGCTGTCTCTCAGCTCTTCAGTTCAAGGCTAGCGCTCTACCACTTGAGCCACAGCACCACTTCCGGCTTTTTTCTTTTTTGCTTATGTGGTGCTGAGGAATCGAACCCAGGGCCTCTGGCATGCAAGGCAAGCGCTCTACCACTGAGCCACCTTCCCAGCTCCCTAAATAACATTTTTAAGCATTACAAATGTATATTATAAACATATCCACATATAGATATAAATGAACATATAAATATACATATACATACATACATACATACATGTACACTCTTTGAGCCCTCAGGTTCACTTCAAGAAATATACGTAGCCAGAGCTGGGAAGGTGGCTTAGTGGTACACTGCATGCCTCACATGCATGAAGTCCTGGGTTCGATTCCTCAGTACCACATAAATAGAAAAAGCTGGAAGTGGTACTGTGACTCAAGTGGTAGAGTGCTAGCCTTGAGCAAAAGAAGCTCAGAGACAATGCCCAGGCCCAGAGTTCAAGCTCCAGGACTGGCATAAAAGAAGAAAGAAAGGAAAGAAAGAAAGAAAGAGAGAGAGAGAGAAAGAAAGGAAGAAAGAAAAAAGAAAGAAAGAAAGAAAGAAAGAAAGAAAGAAAGAAAGAAAGAAAGAAAGAAAGAAAGAAAGAAAGAGAAAAATATATTTAGCCAAGAGCTGGTGGCTCACACCTGTAAATCCTAGCCATTTAGGAGGTTGAAATCTGAGGATCATGGTTGGAAGCCAGCCTGGGCAGAAAAGTCCCCATGAGACTTATTTCCAATCAAGCACTCAAAATCCAGAAGTGGAGCTGTGGCTCAAAGTGGTAGAGAGCTAGCCTTGAACTGAAGAGCTCAGGGACAGTGCCCAGGCCCAGAGTTCAAGCCCCATGGCCAACCAGAAAATAAAAAGAAAAGAAAAAGAAAAAGAAAGAAAAGAAAAGAAAGAAAGAAGAAAACAAAGGTTGTTTACAATCCTTACTCTTAAGACAATGCTTCATGCTAGGCCCAGGCCTTGAGTTCAAGCCCTATGACCAACAACAAAAACAAAACAAACCACAGTCCTTCAAAATAGCCTTGTACATAGGCTACTTTCACATGTGAAATACATTTGCACACTTCTGGTTTTCTGGTGGTTAGTTCGAGATGAGAGTCTCATGGACTTTCCTGCCTGGGCTGCCTTTGAACTGTTATCCTCATATCTCAGCCTCCTGAGTACCTAGGATTACAGACGTGACCCACCAGCACCCAGCTGAAAACAACCTTCATTTTCACTAAATGCTTGTTAACTAAACGAATGACACATGAAAACAATGGAATACAGAACCATGTAGCTATTAAAAAAAAAAAGGTAGTTCCTTGCTCAAATCCTAAGATTTATTGACCTATGAAAAAAGCATGATGAAGAACAGTATTAGAAAGGTGCTTATATTTGTATAATGTACTGACTATAGTATATTAGGGATTATCCAAGGAATGATATATAAGAAGCAGACACAGTTATATATCACCTAGAGATAGGAATACTGTCATTAGCTTTGTTGCATTGCTTTGATATAACAAAAATTCTTTAATCCGTGTGTGTGTGTGTGTGTGTGTGTGTGTGGTACTAGGATTTGAACTTGGGGCCTTGGGCTGGATTTGCTTTATGGCTGGGCCAGCCTGGACTTCGATCCTCCCATTTGTGCTTTGTTTTGTCACCAGGATGTCAGGTATGTGCCCCTGTGCTCAGGCATTGTACTTCTCAGACATTGTGCTTTCCTCCTAGCTTAGGATGAGAGGCATATTCCAGCACACACAAGTCAATGGTTGAGTCTTGAGAATTTCTTTTCTTTTCTGTTTTATGTCGGTCATGGGGGCTGAACTCTGGGCCTGGGCGCTGTCCCTCTTCAGCCCAAGGTTAGAGCTCTACCACTTGAGCCACAGCACCACATCCAGCTTTTTCTGCTTATGTGGTGCTGAGGAATTGAACCCAGGGCCTCATGCATGCTAGGCAAGCGCTCTACCACTGAACCACCTTCCCAGCCCAAGTCTTGAGAATTTCTATACCCTGACTGGCCTTGAATCATGATCCTGGATCTCTGCCTCCCAAGTAGCTAGGATTGCAGGAGTGAACCACCCTGCCTGGCTTTCTATTCTATTCCCTCTGGTGAAAGAGCTGCGGTGGCTGGTCAAGTAGCTGATGTTATTTTCATCCCTAGCCTGGACTGGAAAAACATCCCCAGGGGATATTACCAATCCCACTGGAAGAAGTGACTTCCTGTTCCCCAGATTTGATTGGCATAATATTGTCAAAGCAGTGCATCAGCCCCATGCTGGAGGGACTCTCAAGCTCACATTATCATGGCACAAAATGGGACAGCTGATGTTCTGGGCTAAAGAGCAAAGAGGTGCACACTTGGCTTCTGGTGATCTTTGGAAACTGGTATGGAGGGGGAAACAAAACCCAAGGCTTTGCTAGGTCAGTAGCTGACACCAACTGCCAAGGGGTGTGTTGATCTGCTCTAGGAAAGAGACTTCATTTGGCACAGCCACTGCAATTGGAGCTATCACCTGATTATGGGGACAATAATCCGCAGGCATTCTCCTGTGTCTATCTACCTTCTGCACAGGCCAAATGGGCCCGCGGAGTGAGGGTGGGTCACCACCCCTGCTTCTTTCATTCCTCCAGAGGATGTAGAATTGCTTTTGAATGACTGTCCTGGGAAAGATGCGGCGTTCCAGGGACTTCCACTTGGATCTTTCTATCATAATGGCCTGGTTCCATGGGTCAGTGCGCCAATGCGGGGTTTTGCTGGCTTCAGTGGATGTTTATTTCAATTACACAGTCAGAAACCAGGGACACAGGGTGAATCCATGGCCTTGTCCGACCTGTCCTCAGTCGAGTCTGGCTCAGATTCCATTGATTACCTATTTACATAAGCTCTGCCTCGGTCCACCAGTCAAAGCAGGATTTACCATCTACCAAAACGACAGAGGGTTTTCTATTACTAAGAGCCAACTGAAATACTCAGTGCCCAGAAGGAGCCTGTGTAGAAATTAATCCTTTTGAAAAACCAATTCAACAATATATAATGACAGTCATAAGGACTCTTTTTCACACACTATTTTTTTTGGGGGGGTGATAGTGCTAAGGATGGAATCTAGGGCCTCACACATGCTAGGCAAGCACTCTAAAACTGAGGATGCTTCAGTCATTCTATGCAGGGTCAATCTTAATAAAATAAGCCCGGCACAGTGGCTCATGCCTGCAGTGCTGGCTACTTGGGAGGATGAGGTAGCAGGTGGACCATTTGAGCTCAATAATTTGAAGCCAGCCTGGACAACATAGTGAGATCCCCAAAAGTTAGAGAGAGGCATGGAGAGAGGAAGGAGAAAGAAATGAAGAGAGCATGGAAGGAAGGAGGGAAAAAAGGGAGGAAGGAAGGAAGGCAGGCAGGCAAGTAAGCAAAGATTTTGTACAAAGATGTGTGTTTATGATGAATAAAAACA
This sequence comes from Dipodomys ordii, assembly GCF_000151885.1. Taxonomy (NCBI): domain Eukaryota; kingdom Metazoa; phylum Chordata; class Mammalia; order Rodentia; family Heteromyidae; genus Dipodomys; species Dipodomys ordii. The sequence goes on along the minus strand of NW_012267372.1, from coordinate 2,188,318 downwards.
CTGGATAACAAAAATATCTCTATGCATTTCTATCTCGATTTTTTTTTTTTTTACCAGTGCTGGGGGCTTGAACTCAGGGCCTGGGCACTGTCCCTGAGCTCCTTTTGCTCAACGCTAACACTCTATTACTTGAGCCACAGCACCACTTCTAGCTTTTTCTGTTTATGTGGTACTGAGGAATCAAACTTAGGGCTTCATGCATGCTAGGCAAGCACTCTACCACTAAGCCTCTGTCTGTCTGTCTGTCTTTCTGTCTGTCTGTCTGTCTAGTCAAGGAGCCAGGCACTGGTGGCTCACACCTGTAATCCTACTTATTCAAGAGGCTAATGTCTGAGGATCCAGGTTTGAGGCCAGCTTAGGTAGACAGGTCTGAGAGACTCTCAACTCCCATTAGCTGGCAAAAAAGCTGGAAGAAGAGGTGTGATTCAAGTGGTAGAGCGCCAACCAACCTCCAGCAAAAACAAAACAAAAAGCTGGGTGCTGGTGGCTCATGCCTATAATCCTAGCTACTCAGGAGACTGAGATCTGAGGATCATGGTTCAAAGCCAACCCAGGCAGGAAAGTCCATGAGACTCTTATCTCCAATAAACCACCAGAAAACTGGAAGTGGAGCTGTAGCCCAAGTGGTAGAGTGCTCACCTTGAACTGAAGAGCAGAGGGACAGTGCCCAGGCCCAGAGTTGAAGCCCCACAACTGATAAAAACAAAAACAAAAACAAGTGAGAGCACAAGGTCCCAAATTCAAGCTCCAGTACTGCCTGGCCCAAGGCGGGGTGGGGGGGTGAGGGGGGGCTAAGGATTAAATAGTGTTGGAGGCAAGGCTCAAGTTGTAACAATGCTGAGTTTGGATCCTAGGGTTATTTTTTAAAAAGTAAATAATAATACATTCACATGGAGAGAAATACTCCACCATATTACATTCTATTTAGGCTAAAACAATCAGATATTATTTTTGGCCTTTCACATGGGCAAGGACGGTTTTGGAAAGATCGATACTATACCCACTATTGGCAAGAGCAAAGGAAAACTGATATTCTTATGCACTTTTGGCAGTATATACTTAAAAGAAACAACAAAACCTCATATCCTTTGACCTAGCACTTCGATTTCTTAGAATGTATCCCTCGGGAACACTCTCATAAAGCCACAGGCCAAGTTTAGAAGGGCAGCGGCTAGGTATTCTAAGACTGGAAAGCACCCAGCCAAGCCATCAGTAAGGGATGAGTTCAATAATTCATGCTCCAGTCACACAATGAAATTCCTATATCTTAGCTTGCATAATTTCTTCCCTTGTTCCTTCCTTCTCTTTCTTTCTCTCATTTTTTTTTGGGGGGGGGAGAGGCTTGCTTTCCCCTTGAATTTCAAATGAGCATCTTAAAAGATCTATGCCCAGACATAACTTTTGTTTCTCAATCCACTGCCCTAGAGTGAAAAATGCCTCACCATTTTTTCCCAACCTCCCCAGACAAACCCTGCAGTCATCCAATTCCTTGGGTGTTTATATACAATCTGGCAGCATGCTTCCAGAGGTAGGGGGATTGAAGTCCAAAGGCCAGCCTGGGCCAAAGCTCCAGACCCTATCTGAATAAACTAAGAAGCACAAAGGATTAGGGCATGGCTTAAGAGTTAGAACTTTTGCTCGGAGGGTCTCAGTTCAATTCCCAGTATTACCAAGAAATAAAAATAAGATCCTGATCTATGTTTCCCAAAAGCTCCCTGTACTAGGCCACAGCATGCTCAGTCCCACCTCAGGGTCCTCTATCTGGAAAATACTCTTCCCCTCTCATGCAGCAAGCTATTACTGGCATCTACTGAGTGGCAGACTCTCCTGGGGGCTGGGGAGATAGGCAAAGCCTGGGCCCTTGTGACCTCCCTTTCCCAATGGGTCGTCTCAGGGCTGCCTTCCTTATTTTACTCCTTTTTCTAATCGCTAGACAACTACCATGACTCAAGTATCCATGCATCGGCTACTCTGTATCCTCTCCCCGTTTTCTTCCTATTCCCTCATGCACCCACCACTCAGGATGCTAATTGCTGTCAAGTCTCTCCCTGTAGAGTGAATTTCAAGGAGGTGGGGCTGGGGTTGCTGGGCAGGAAACATGTCTGTTCTGTACACTTCTGCCCCCTAGTGGCTGGAACAGAGATGGGCACATGACTCATACTCTATAAAAACAGTTTTTTAAAAACAAAACAGAACAAAAAACCAGGCCGATCTATGTGTAATAACCCAGAGAGATGCCAAGATATAAATACAAAAAGAGTAACGTTGGGCACTCACTGGTGGCTCACGCCTATAATCTTAGCTACTCAGGGGGCTGAGGATTGTGGTTTGAAGCCAGCCCAGGCAGGAAAGTTTGTGAGATTCTCTCTCTCTTTCTCTCTTTCTTTTTTTTTGGAGGCCTCAGGCTTGAACTCAAGACCTAGGCACCGTCCCTGAGCCTTTTCACTCAGAGCTAGCACTCTTATCAGTTTGAGCCACAGCACCACTTCTGGTTTTCTGGTGGTTCATTGGAGATAAAAGTCTCACAGATTTTCCTTGCCAAGGTTGGCTTGGAACCACGATCCTCAGATCTCAGCCTCCTGGGTAGCTAGGACGACAGGCGTGAACCACCCGTGCCTGCCCTGTGGGCTCTTATTTCCAAAAAAGCCAGAAGTGTGGAGCTGTGGCCCAAGTCGTAGAGCACTAGCCACAAGCAAAAGAAGCTCAGCAGCAGGGCTCTGGTGGTTCCTGAGGCCCTGTGTGGGAGAGGCAGTGTCTCTCTGCTGCTCAATCCCACATCTCATGTTGGCCAGAGGGGGGCGATCTTCTAGCCATGAAATGGTGTAAAGTCAAGTCAATCAGTGGTGACATTCCCATGTGGCTTGGCAATTCTGGCTGTCCCCACAGCAGCAGTGCAGATTCGGCAGGGGCAACCCCCCCCCCGCTCCTGCACAGCCTGCTCCTCCTCCGCTATTCTCTCGCTAAATGTCATCTTCAGCGGCCCCAGCCAGACAGGCGAGAATGCCACCCCTTCCTCCTGCATTCCCCTCCCGGGAGCCACCAGACACTTGGCTCTCCAACACTTCCCACAGTCCATCATCCCCCCCCCCCAAACTCCTCCTCCCTGTTCCTGCTGCCACTGTGAGCCAGCTCAAAGCCTTCTGGAAGTTTCCTGTAGACCCTCTGAAGCTCCAGAAAGGCCAAGGTCAAGTCTGGTTAGTTCACCACCCCATCCCCCTGGGATAAAGCACATCGTGCATAGTAGGTGCTCAATAAATGTCAGCTGGATGGCAAATGGATGCACATACAAGTATATGTGTGAGCCAGCCAGGGTGACAGGAATAAGAATGGTAACAGAATAGGGCATGGGCAACAGCACCCTGCCCCCCCCCCCACCTGCGAGGCCTTGTTCTAGATTCATTCCATGCTCCTGGTGCTCCATGCTGGGTGAAATTTATCCCTATTTTAGAGCTGAAGAAACTAAGTTACAGGGAAGTTAAGTAAATTGGTAAAGGTTACCCAGCTATTGCCCTAGCAAGAGCCAAGATTCAGATAGGATTTCCAGTTACAACTGCAGCAACCAACTCTCCAAAGTTACCTCCTGGGTAACAAACCCTCTTTTGTCCAAGGGACCACAAACGTTATTAAGACCTGCTTCAACTCAGGCAGCTGTCAAGAAGCCCTGTGCCAGACTGGTCTCCTTCTGGGCTGATACATCAACTAGCATCCAGTTGACAGTGACTTCCCTTGAGGGGTTCATTTCCCTGGAGCCCACTTCCCTCTTGGGGGTTCCGATGAAAGAACATTTCTGGGCCTGCATGACCAAGAACCATGCTGTGGAAATCGGCCCAGGGAAGCCAGTGAGAGCGGCACAGGGCACTCTGCTTGGGCCTTCTCCCCTCTCTCTCATCTGGCCTTAAAACCTACCCTAGGGCAGAGGCTTTCAAATCAGCTGGCAGCCGGGAAATGGAGGGCAGGCATGCCTCAGGGCGTGCCTATGGGGTGTGGGGTGTGATGGAGGACCAAAGAGTCAGGTCTTGGCTGGGGAGGATGGGGGGCGGTGGAGACATCTCTCTCCTTTTCCCCAGAGCTGCTGTGCTTTTTTTTTTTTTTTTAAGTCCAGGGTTCTGAAGAAGCTTTCAATCAGAGGACACGTTCTGGCATTCACAATAACTTTGGAAAATCAGTACCTTAGGGAATAAATGTCCTTGTCAAGCCCAGGGGCTCTGCTTGTGTCTATCCTGGTGACATTCAGGGGTTCGAATGCAGTAAATTCTAGTACAAGAGAGACAAGGGTGAGGCCCACCAAGGGCAATGCCAAGGCTGCCCGCATTGCTGTGGTTCCCTGTCCCGCACACCAGCTCTTGGCTTGTTCTGGCTGGGGGGTGGGGTGGGATGGGGGGGGGTGTCTGTTTGGTACAGTCTCATTTCTGGGCATCTGCCCACCCAGTTCTTATGTCTGCTGTGTGACAAAATAGGAAATGTGTCTCTGTTGCTTACAACCCTTACCACACACCTTTTCAGGTATTATGTCCATCTTTGGGGGAGAGAAACAGGTTCAGGAAGAGAAATGGGCCGAGTGCTGATGGCTCATGCTTGTCATCCTTGCCATTCAGGAGGCTGAGATCTCAGGATCATGATTCAGAGCCAGCCCAGGCAGCAAAGGCCGTGAGACTCTTATTTCCAATGAAACACCACAAAACCAGAAGTGGAGCTGTGACTCAAAGTGGTAGAATACTGGCCTTGAGCAAAATTGCTCAGGGACAGTGCCTAGGTCCTGAATTCAAGCTCCGTGACCAACAGAGAAAGAGAGTGAGAGAGAGAGAGAGAAATGGATGTTGAAAATGAACTATACAACTTGTGGGTGGGGATGAGAGAGAAAAAACTGGGAGAAAGTGAGAGAAGGGGTGACATTGTCTAAAAAGAAATGTTCTCTTTACTCAACTTATATAACTAGAACCTCTTTGCATATCACCTTTATATAGAGAGAGACAGATATTTTGGCGGTCATGGGCCTGAACTCTGGGCCTGGGTGCTGTCCCTCAGCTCTTCAGCTCAAGGCAAGCGCTCTACCACTTGAGTCACAGCACCACTTCCGGCTTTTTTCTTTTTGCTTATGTGGTGCTGAGGAATCAAACCCAGGGCCTTAGGCATGCAAGGCAAGCACTCTACCACTGAGTCACCTTCCCAGCCCCACTTGTGAGATTCTTATCTCCAATTAACCACCAACGAGCTAGAAGAGGAGCTATGGCAGAAGTAGAACACTAGTCTTGAGCCCAAAAGTTTAGTGACAGTGCCAAGACAGTGAGTTCAAGCGCCAAGACCAACATTTAAAAAAAAAAAGATAAAAAGAAAGGTAAAGTCCTTGTTCTCCCTACTTCTGGAAGATTCCCCCCAAACCACCTTGAGGCTTTGCTTGGCTCCCATTTTATGTCACTTTTGCTCATTCAACAAACCTTTGAACATCAACCAAACGAACTCAGGCCTCATGAGGAGAGCATTTGGCAAACCAGGAGCAAGATGGTGATATACCACCATTCTTCCCTGTCTGTTCCTCTGAGGTAGCCACCTAGTTCAGCACCCGGTGTACCATCAGCCAGATGGGTGTAGAGCCCTTAGAAACGTCCTCTTGTTCTTTTTTGTTTTTCAATATGCCCGGCTGGTCCCAACCACCCTCTGTTCCTCTCCCACTCCGTGGTAACCTTCCCCAGCCATACCCGGTTGATGAGCTCGCCAACCATGCCTGTCCAGGAGCCATTGGGCTCGGGAGCCCCATAGAGCCCATCCTCCACCAGCCGCAGGCGGTAGCGGAAGCGGAGCAGCTCGGCCAGCTCCCGCAGCATGTCCACGCAGAAGCCCTCGAAGCGTTCATTCCCTGACAGGGCCTGGAAGTTGGGCCGGCGCATGACGTAGGGATTCTCCTGGATGGGCAAAAGACAGCAGGGGTCAGAGATCAGGTGCCCAAGGGGTGGAGGTTGGGGACCAAATTAGGGATCCTGAAGTCCAGGGCAGAACTAGAGGATCTGGACGAGGCAAGCTAGAGCAGGTTTCTGCTCATGGAGTCACCATACACATTAGGCATGCACAAAAGCTCTGTGGGGCCTGGCACCATTGTCACACACATGTCATCCCAGCTACTCAGGAGGCTGAGATCTGAGGATCGTGGTTTGAAGCCAGGAAGGAAAGCCCATGAGACTCTTTGTCACTTTTGGCTTTTTCTGTGTATGTGGTACTGAGGAATCGAACCCAGGGCTTCATGCATGCTAGGTAAGCACTCTACCACTGAGCCACCTTCCCAGCCCCCATGAGATTCTTATCTCCACTTAACTACCAGAAAATTGGAAGTGGTGCTATGGCTCAAAGTGGTAAAGCACTAGCCTTGAGCGAAAAACAAAGCAAAACGAAACTTAGGGACAGCGCCCAGGCTCTGAGTTCAAGCCCCACCACTGAAAAAAATAAAAATGCTCTGTGGGGAGAAGAGGCTGGACACTGAGGGAAAAAACCATGTGGATCCTATGAGCTGTTAGCAGATTGCAGGAGCCCTTTTGTTACTTATTCATTTTTATTTATTATTGATTTTTTTTTGGGTCCAGTCATGGGCCTGAACTCTGGGCCTGGGAGCTGTCCCTCAGCTCTTCAGCTCAAGGCTAGCGCTCTACCACTTGAGCCACAGAGCCACTTCCGGGTTTTTCTTTTTGCTTATGTGGTGCTGAGGAATTGAACCCAGGGCCTCATGCATTCAAGGCAAGCGCTCTATCACCGAGCCACCTTCCCAGCCCCCTTATTGATTTTTTTTTCTTTTTGTCGGTTGTGAGGCCTGAACTCTGGGCCTGGGCTCTGTCCCTCAGCTCTTCAGCTCAAGGCTAGCACTCTACCACTTGAGCATAGCCCCACTTCCGGCTTTTTCTGCTTATGTGGTGTTGCAGAATCAATCTTAGGGCCTCATGCATACAAGGCAAGTGCTCTACCACTGAGCCACCTTCCCAGCTCCCTTATTGATTTTTTTAAGGTAGGGTCTTGCTATGTAACTTTCAATGACTACAAGGTAGCTTTTTTTTTTCTTTTTTTTGGGGGGTCCGGTCATGGGGCCTGAACTCTGGGCCTGGGTGCTGTCCCTCAGCTCAAGGCTAGTGCCCTACCATTTCCGGCTTTTTGCTTATGTGGTGCTGAGGAATTAAACTCAGGGCCTCAGGCTTGTAAGGCAAGCGCTCTATCACTGAGCCAGCTTCCCAGCCCAAGGTAGCTTTTTGTTTTGTTTTGTTTTGTTTTGTTTTTGTCAGTTGTGGGGCCTGAACTCTGGGCCTGGGCACTGTCCCTTAGCTTTTCAGCTCAAGGCTAGCACTCTACCACTTGAGCCACAGAGCTACTTCCGGCTTTTTCTGTGTAGGTGGTGCTGAGGAATCGAACCCAGGGCTTCATGCATACAAGGCAAGCACTTTACCATTGAGTCACCTCCCAGCTCCTGCAAGGTAGCTTTTTGAGACTCCTACCACAGACTTATGAGTGCCGGAATTATAGGTGTGCACTACCATATCTGGCTTGCAAGAAGCCCATGTTAGTCTCCATGGCCAACCTGATGTTCATTGTTTTCCAACCAAAAAGCTTGTAAGGGACAGAGGGAGCTTCAGACAAAGCACATTGGATAGCACCATGAACTGTGCCAAACTATAACAGGGCTTTCAGGGGTGTGTGTGTGTGTGTGTGTGTGTGTGTGTGTGTGCTGGTGCTGGTCCTGAGGCTTGGAGTCAGGGCCTGGGTGCTGTCCCTGAGTTTTTGTACTCAGACCTAGTGTTCTACCATTTTGAGTCACAGCTTCATTTCAGGTCTTTTTGGTGGTTCATTGGAGATAAGAGTATCACAGATTTTCCTGTCAGGGGGCTGGCTTTGAACTGTGATCCTCAGATCTCAACCTCCTGAGTGGCTAGGGTGACAGGTGTGAGCCACCAGTGCCCAGATTCAGATTTTTTAGTATGATCTTTATCATGATAGGCTACAACTCCAGTCAACACACACATTCATGAGCAGGGCGCGCATACACACACACACACACACACATACAGACACACACACACACACACACACCCCTAAACTCCAAAAATCCATCCTTCCTTTCAGTGACCTGGAGTATCACACACTAACATTCCCTATTTGGCTGCACTTCATTTTCCCACATAGCCAAGAGTGACTCACTAAATCTACTTCCCAATCCACTGAAGGGACTCAGGGGGCATCCTGGCCAGGATTTCACTCCAGCCCAAAGCCGTCTGGAGGAAGCAGGCTTGCCATGCCAGATGGTACAATTTCGAGAGCATTTAGAAGTCTAGATTGTTCTGCAAAAATCTCCTGATTATGAATGTTAGCAACTAATAATTCTATACCTATTTTTTTAGGCCAAACAAACACACCTGTCACTTTGTAATCTCTGGTCTTTTGCTACAGTGATTATTTCTGAGGATCATAAGTAAATTTTACTGACCCCATCATGCCAAAAACAAACAAACAAACAAACAAACCAAAAACAACCTCACAGCTGGGTGTTAGTGGCTCATGCCTATAATCCTAGCTACTCAGGAGGCTGAGATCTGAGGATCACGGTTCAAAGCCAGCCCAGGTAGGAAACTCCATGAGACTCTTATCTCCAATAAACCACTCAGAAAACTGGAAGTGGCGCTGTGGCTCAAGTGGTAGAGCAATTAGCCTTCAGCTGAAGAGCTGAGGTACAGCGCCCAGGCCCAGAGTTCAAACCCCACGACTGACAAAAAACAAACCACCCCCCCCCAAAAGCAGAGAGAATATTCAAAGTGCTAGCAAGATAAGTTATCTAGGGTGAATACAAAACAAAAGGAAAAGTTATTTTGACAGAGTTATTATCTAAAGATGGACCATACAGTATCACTTTGAATAAATGAACAAAGGACTTAGGCCAGACACAGTAGTTCACACCTGTAGTCCTAGCTACTTGGGAGGCAGAGATTAGAGATGGTAGTTCAAAGCCAGTTTAGGCACAAACATAGGACCCTATCTAGATGCATGTGCCTGTCATCCTAGCTATGTGGTAAATGTAAAAGGTAGATCAAAGTCCAGGATGCCCTGGACATATACCTAAGACCCTATTTTAAAAATAATGAAGAGGGGCTGGGAAGGTGGCTCAGTGGTAGAGCGCTTGCCTTGCATGCCTGAGGCCCTAGGTTCGATTCCTCAGCACCACATAAGCAAAAAGAAAAAAAGCCGGAAGTGGTGCTGCGGCTCAAGTGGTGAAGCACTAGCCTTGAGCTGAAGAGCTGAGGGACAGTGCCCAGGCCCCACAACTGGACCAAAAAAATAAATAAATAAAAATAATGAAGAGCTGGGTGTTAGTGGCTCATGCCTATAATCCTAGCTACTCAGGAGTCAGAGCTGAGGATCACAGTTCTAAATCAGCCCAGGCAGAAAAGTCCCCAGGAGACTCTTATCTCCAATGAACCACTCAAAAACCGGAAGTGGCTCAAGTGGTAGAGCACCAGCCTTGAGCACAAAGAGGCTCAGGGACAGCGCCCAGGCCCTGAGTTCAAGTCCTACAACCACCACCACCAACAACAACAACAAAATAATAATAACAAAGATAACATGGGCTGGGGGCATAGCTCAAGAAGTAGACAATCTGAAAGAACAAGGCTCTGAGTTCAACACCCTCCATCCGACCAAAAAGAAAAGGATTTAGGACTAAAGAATGAGATCCACAATGACAGTGTTGTTAAGCACCTGCCTTGTGTGTGTTGTCCTCTCTGGGACCTGACACTAACGTAGGGATTATTAGACTAATTTTTGCACATACTCGCAGAGAGGGCATAGGGCTTCTCGGTCACTTTTCATAATTACTGAACTCTGCCACAGATGTGGTTGAGATACGCTGTGGCCTCATTCATCAGAAGGGGCGTCCGCTTCTCTATTCCTTGGGTCAAATTGGCCTTGTGCCTTGCCTTGGCCAACAGAACCTGGTGGAGATGAAGCTGTTTGGATTTCAGAGCACTGGCATTCAGAGCAGCTCTTAGGACCAGAGGCTGAAGGAATGTCAGAAGTCCCGACCAGGCTGAAGGATGACACAGAGATCAGGCAGGGCATGCTAGCCAACACACCTTCTAGACCTTCTGGTATAACCTGAATGCAACTACAGTGTGCCCAGGTAGGACCAGGCAAGACTTGTGAGAAATAACAAATCATTAGCCTGGCACTGATGGTTCACACCTGTAATCCTAGATCATTCGGAGGCTGAGATCTGAGTATCTCAGTTTGAAGCCAACTAGGGGGCTGGGAAGTCCATGAGACTCTTATCTCCCATGAATCACACACACACACACACATACACACACACAGAGAAAAGCAAGAAGTGGAGTTGTGGCTTAAGTGGTAGAGCAAAGTAAATAAAAACAAACAAACAAATAAATATCTCAGGGATAGCACTCAGGCCCTGAGTTCAAGTCCCAAGACTGATACTTTAAAATTTTTTTTGCCGGTCGTGGGGCCTGAACTCTGGGCCTGGGCGCTGTCCCTCAGCTCTTCAGCTCAAGGCTACCACTCTACCACTTGAGCCACAGTGCCACTTCTGGCTTTTTCTGCTTATATGGTGCTGAGGAATCGAACCCAGGTCCTCATGCATGTAAGGCAAGCATCTTACCACTGAGCCACCTTCCCAGCCCCGATACTTTTTATTTTTTAAACAATATTATAAGTTCCAAGTCTCTGCATTTGGGGGTGACAAAAGTCTCCCTCCCCATTCAGCTAGGTCCTGTCACAGGCACTCTATGACCCCACACAGTCCTGCGGCTGAATGACAACAGGAAGAAGATGGAGGATGGAGGGGAGTTAGCACTTTCTCTCTCTACCAAGCTGCTTCTCCAAATCAAAAATTATGGAACTGGGAGCAGGAATGTGCGATAAGACTAAGAATAGCGGCGCCAGCTAGCATTTCTCGTGGGCTTGCTGTGTGACAGGTCTTCTGTCAGCGTGGGAGGTCGGTATTATTACCTGCTTTAGAGATGAGGACAGCGAGGTCCAGAGAAGTGAAGTCGTAAATGACTGAGGACAAGTCATCTGACTCCAAAGCTCTGCTCTCAAGCCCTCTGCCAGACCGAGCTCAATGGACAGAACCAGAGAGTGGACATGGAAGAAGCCAGACACAGAGACGGAGGATCTGGGTTGTTGGGTATTGAGGCTGGAGAATAAAAAAAATAAATAAAAAAATCAAGAATTCCAGAGACAGGTTCCCCAGGCTGGAGCAGGAGGCTTTCATCTAGCCTTTCCTGGTACACAGAGGAGGAAAAACAAGACTTAGGCCCAAGGTCAAAGCTACAGCAGGGAAGAAGGAAGGAGAGACAAACTGTCCCTTCTACTAGAACAAGGTCATCTCCAAATTCAGGATGGAGGCACTTGGGGCTTATAGAGACAAAAACAGAGACTAGGGCCTGGGACAGACAGAATTCAGGATGAGAAAACACCAATCTGGGATCCAGCTTCAGAGCCTGGGACCCTCACCCAGTATGCTTAAGGAGTTTTTCAAATTCTTTTCATAAGAAGCAATTAAGCGCTGGGAATGTGGCTTAGTGGTAGAGTGCTTGCCTAGCATGCATGATGCCCTGGGTTCGATTCCTCAGTACCACATACTCAGAAAAAGCTGGAAGTAGCCCTGTGGCTCAAGTGGTAGAGTGCTAACCTTGAGGAAAAGAAAGTTCAGGAACAGTGCCAAGGCCCTGAGTTCAAGCCCCAGGACTGGCCAAAAAAAAAAAAGAACGGGGTTGGGGGTTTAGCCCAGCGGAAGGGCGTCTGCCTGGTGTGCGCAAGGCCCTGGGTTCAGTTCTCAGCTCTGGAAAAAAAAAAAAAAGAAGGCTGGGAAGTTGGCTCAGTGGTAGAGCGCTTGCCTTGCATGCCTGAGGCCCTGCGTTCGATTCCTTAGCACCACATAAGAAAAAAGCCGGAAGTGGCGCTGTGGCTCAAGTGGTAGAGCGCTAGCCTTGAGCTGAAGAGCTGAGGGACAGCGCCCAAGACCAGAGTTCAGGCCCCACAACCAGACCCCCCCCAAAAAAAAAGAAGAAGAAGAAGAACCAATTAAAAGTCAGGTGCTTGGTGGTTCACACCTCTAATCTGAGCTGCTCAGGAGGCTGAGATCTTAGGACCACAGGACTTTCCTGTCCGGCTGGCTTTGAACAGTAATCCTCAGATCTCAGCCTCCTGAGTAGCTAGGATTAAAGGCGTGAGCCACCGGCGCCTGGCTTGGCTAAGATTCTTATAGAACAATCTGAAAGAAAATTTTATACAGGAGCCCAATCTTGGGGTCAGGCATCAAGGTACTGGTAAGAATAATTGTAGACTCTATCTTACAAATGGCATGTGGACACAAAAACACAGGTCCAAGAAAGTCGCTGCAGCAATGCTTATGGTAGAACAAAGGCTGAAACAATCTAATTTGGGACAAGTTAAAAAAGATCATCAATGTCATAAAAGAATCCCAGGCAGCTACTAAAATAGCAAGGTCTATAAGATATATTAAGAGTAAAAAAAGAAAAAAAGCCAAGCTACAGAACAATGTGTACGATATGCTGCTCTTTGCGAAAGAAGGAACAGTAATGTGCCTGTATGTGCATAGACATTTCTAGAAGCTCGTTGGCCTCTTACAAAGGAAAATGAGGAATGAGGGAAGAAGAGAAGCTACTGTTTCACTCCCTAAACTCTTCATCTTTTGAATTCTATTTTATCTAGATTTATATCATTTTCTGTCCTTCACTCCAAGTGTCATGAAATCTTTTTTTTTTTGAGACAAGGTCTTATTACATAATGCCAGACTGCAATTCCAAGTGGATTGCAGATATACATGGAATTAAAGTTTCAATATTTTACTATATTAAGCTTTTAGAAGGCAAAATATTTTCCTCACTTTGTAGTAGGTAAAAGCATTCTTTCATTTGTAATTTTTTTCTTTTTTTATTGTGAAAATACTGTACAGAGGGGTTACAATTACATGGGCAAGATGAGTACATTTCTTTTTTTTGTTTTGTTTTGTCTTATTTTGGGTCCGGTCCTGGGCCTGAACTCTGAGCCTAGGCGCTGTCCCTCAGCTCTTCAGCTCAAGGCTAGCGCTCTACCACTTGAGCTATAGCACCACTTCCAGCTTTTTTCTTTTTGCTTATGTGGTGCTGAGGAATAGAACCCAGGGCCTCATGCATGCAAGGCAAGCACTCTACCACTGAGCCACCTTCCCAGCCCCAATGAGTACATTTTTTATCAAGGATTGTAGCTTCCTCCTTTGTTTCCCCTTTCCATCCCATCCTCCTCCCACCCACCCCTCACCCAACCCTCCTTCCTCAGTTTTAATTTTTGTCAGTTGTGGGGTTTGAACTCAGTGCCTAGGCACTGTCCCTAAGCTTCATTTGCTCCGAAGCTAGTTCTCTATCACTTTGTGCCACAGCTCTGCTTCTGGTTTTCAAGTGGTTCATTGGAGATAAGAGTCTCATGGACTTTCCTGTTCTGGCTGGCCTTGAATCATAATCCTCAGTTCTTAGCCTCCTGATTAGCTAGAATTACAGGTGTGAGCCACCAGTGCCCAACTCCTTTTTTGTTTTGTTTTTGAGATAGACTATTGCTAAACAGCCAAGGCTTGGCTTCAAGCTTTCCATTTTCCTGTCTCTACCTCTCAAGTGCTGGGATTACAGGTGTGTGCCATCATACCCAGGTTCAATTTCTTTTTTTCTTTCTTTCTGTCTTTCTTTCTTTCTTTCTTTTTTTGGTTGGTTTTGGGGCTTGAACTCTGAGCCTGGGCACTATCTCTCAGCTCTTCAGCTCAAAGCAAACACTTTCCTACTTGAGCCATAGTGCCACTTCCAGTTTTCTGATGGTTTATTGGAGGTAAGAGTCTCAAGGACTTTCCTGCCTGGGCTGGCTTTGAACCGTGATCCTCAGTTCTCAACCTCCTAAGTAGCTAGGATGACAGGTGTGAGCCACCAGCACCCAGCTCCAATTTCTTTAAAAAAGAAAAAGAAAGAAAAGAAAAGAAAAGACTTGAGTAAAGATTTCCCAGAAGAGGATTTCTAAATAGTCACTAATCACAGAAAGATGGTCAAACGCAAACACAAATCAACCCAACATGGCCTTCATCCACTCACAAATGAAGAACAGCTAGCATTCTCCATCATGTGTCACTGGGCAGGGAATGAGGTAGGTACAACCATTTTGGAAAAAGCTAAGACACTGCCACCCAGCAGTACTACTCCTTGAAATATACCCAGGAGGGCTGGGAAGGTGGCTCAGTGGTAGAGTGCTTGCCTTGCATGCATGAGGCCCTGGGTTCGAGTCCTCAGCACCACATAAACAGAAAGAAAAAAGCCGGAAGTGGTGCTGTGGCTCAAGTGGTAGAGCACTAGCCTTGAGCTGAAGAGCTGAGGGACAGTGCCCAGGCCCAGAGTTCAGGCCCCATGACCGGACCCAAAAAAAAAAAAAAAAGAAATATACCCAGGAGAGATGCCAACACGAGTTCACCAAAAGTCACAGACCAGAATGTATCCAGCTGTACCATTCATTCAAAAGACCCAGAAATAGCTCAAAAGTCCATCTACATTAGACAGGTAAGTAAACTGGGGTGCATTCACAGCACAGAACATACATTGAGTAAATGCAATGCTAAATAAAAGGAGCCAGATACGAGACACATGGACACACAGTGTGACACCTCTTGGAGTCCACAAGTGGGCAAAGCTGTGGCATGTGTGATGAGAGGGTTGAGATGGTGACTCTCCTGGGCATATTAGTGACAAGGAAGGTCACAAAGAGGCTTCAGGAGTGGAGGACCAGTTGCATACATGCAATCAGTTTTTTGTTTGTTTGTATGCCAGTCCTGAGGCTTGAACTCAGAGCCTGGGCATTGTCACTGAGCCTTTAAGCTCAAGGCTAGTGCTCCACCCCTTGAGCCACAGCTCCACTTCTGAATTTCATTTATTTATTTATTTATTTTTGTGGTTCATTGGAAATCAAGGGACTTTTCTCTGCCCAAACTGGCTGTAAACCACAGTCTTCAGATCACAGCATCCTGAGTAGTTAGGATTAGGATTACAGGCATGAGCCACTGGCACCCAGCACAGTGTTTGAAAATTCCATGGGAAATAACATTGGGAAGTTTCTAATGGTGTTTTCATTTTTCACAATGTTGAAGATGGAACCAGAGCATTATGCATGCTAGGCAAGCGCTCTATCACTAAGATGTGCCCTGAGCCTTATAATTTACACAAGTTTCAATGTGCAGGGTTACACTTTAATAAAATCTATTAAGTCTAGGCATGTAGCTCAGTGATAGAACCATGGCCTAGTGTGTTCAACTTCTTTGGTTCCATTCTCCGCACCACACACACACACACACACACACACACACACACACACACCCCTCTTAAAAGTAAAACTTGCTAAGCACTGGTGGCTTCCACCTGTCATCCTAGCTACTCAGGAGGTTGAGATCTGAGGATCATAGTTTAAAGCCAGGAAACACTGTGAGACTCTTATCTCCAATGAACCACCAGAAAACTAGAAGTGGAGCTATGGCTCAAAGTGGTAGCATAGGGCTAGGAATGTGGCTTAGTGGTAGAGTGTTACCATGGGTTCGATTCTCAGTACCACATAAACAGATAAAGCTGGAAGTGGCACACTGTTGCTCAGGTGGTAGAGTGCTAGTCTTGAGCAAAAGAAGCTCAGGGACAGAGCCCAGGCCCTGAGTTCAAGCCCCAGGTCTGGCAAAAAAAGAAAGAAAGAAAGGAACTGGTAGAGGGCTAACCTTGAATAAAAAGAGCTGAGGTATTGCGCCCAGGCCCTGCGTTCACACCCCATGACCAAAAAAAGAAAAAAAGTAAAAATGTAGGGTAAGATGCTAGAATATTCCTCCCAAAAGCTGACTGCCTTTCATGAACCTGGGCCTCCAATCCACATCCTTGACTTTTTAGCATGCAGTTTATCTGACCCTAATCTGGCCCATGCCCCTCACCTGAAAAGAACTAAGGACAAAGAGAAGAGGCCTGTTCAGGTCACACAGCCCCCCCCCCAAGCAGCCAAGAAGGTAAAAGAAAACTTCAGAAACCAGGGTAAGATAGCACAAAGAACATAGCATAGGTTCTACCAACTCAAACCAGCGCTGGCACCTTTTGTGCCCTGGATTGCTGTGTTCATTACCCAGCATGCTTAGAGGGCAAGGCAGGACACTGAGAAGGTTGGCTGAGCACTGGGCACTGAAGGGTTCCACAGCACAAGCACAAGAGGAATCTCAGGACCCATTTTCCAGATGATAGTATGGAGACTGGTCAGTTAGGGGACTTGAGGCAGGAATGGGCGGAAGTCCACCTGCCCCAGAGCAGTGACTCTCACCACCACACCAGCTCCCAAGCACATGGTAAGGCCTGTCCCAGCTGGAGGCATCATCAGAACCAACTGTGACAAGCTGGGTGGTGAAGGGCAGACAGTGGCATGGTCTCATCACATCAACCCTGGCCCTGCGGGATCTCTGTCTTGGAGCTCTAGCAATGCCTCTCTCTACTCTGGACAGCTCCAGCCTACACCTCATCCAGCCATCTCTTCCACTCCCTGACTTGACCAGCCATTGCCCACCAAGTCCCATCGGCACAGCTTCGCTCTCTTTTATTTTGGTGCCTGTACTGGGACTTGAACACAGGGCCTGGGCAGTGTCCCTGAGCTTTTCTAC
This sequence comes from Dipodomys ordii, assembly GCF_000151885.1. Taxonomy (NCBI): domain Eukaryota; kingdom Metazoa; phylum Chordata; class Mammalia; order Rodentia; family Heteromyidae; genus Dipodomys; species Dipodomys ordii. The sequence goes on along the minus strand of NW_012267372.1, from coordinate 2,171,634 downwards.
TCAAGCCTAGTGCTCTACCACCTTGAGCCACAGCTCCACTTGCAGAGTTTTTTGGTGCTTAATTGGAGATAAGAGTCTCACAGACTTTCCTGCCTGGGCTGGCTTTGAATCGTGATCCTTAGATCTCAGCCTCCTGAGTAGCTACGATTATAGGCGTGAGCCACTGGTGCCTGGCTTGCATCCACATCAGAATTCCCTTGCTCCTTCTCCCAGGCCTTCTCTCCTCTCCCAAGAGACCCTCGTTGTGGGCTGAGGAACTTTTTGATGCCAGGGTCAGACCTTGCCTTTCTGGCTCAGCCCTCTCTCTCCAGGGTGAAGTATAAACACATGTGGGCCTCGGAGACTTTTCCCTCAGCTCCTGGGAGCATCTCCATAGCCCTCCCCCAGCATCAGATTCCCCCAGGCTTGCTAGGTGTCAGGAGTGGCTCTGGGTATGACACACATTGTGTCCAGCCAGCCCAGTTGGACTCACATCTCATTAACAAGTGCCTGGCCAGAGACCCATGTCAGAAATACTGAATCAAGTACAAGGAACATTTATCTAGCATGTGTGAGGCCGTGAATCCCACCCTAAGTGACGCAGACATAAACAAATGGACGGATGAATGAATGAGTGAACGAATGAATGAAATGTTGGTGAGCAAAGGGCTATGCACACTAAGGCTGTTGCCTCCACATCCAAGTGCCTGCTAAGCCAGATGTTCCCTGTACCCCACAACTCCTGTGGAACTCCTAAAGTCTGTCTGATGCTTGCCTGCCCCAGGAGGTCTTCTGCGGCTTCATTGGTAGCTCTAATTTTTCTGGAACCCTCCCTCATTACTCGGGGTTGGAATGATTGTGTCCCGGTGGGTCCCCCCTTCCTTCAGGCTATGACTCATGGCTGACACTCCAGAATTTGTACAAGGCCAGGCACGCAGCAGCTTCGGCATTATTCTCAGAATGAATGAGCAAAGCAGCCCATCAAGAGAAGAACCAGCGCCCAGGAGAGAATAATATTGGTTCCAAGTCCTCAGAGAGGAGGAGTGTGAGAAAGATACCCTCCTGATGTCCTCCCCCTGACCACTGTCCCGGCTGCCCCCTCCCCCCCCCACAGGGCCTGTCTCCTCTTTCCCCAGGGACAAGCCACACACATCCCCTGAAGAGGTGCTGAGGGCTCCCAGACAGCCCTCAGGGCCCCTGGGTGAGGCTGATAGGAAGTGTCTGGCTTCCTGTGTGCAGGCCATCTGTCTCCTCTACTGCAGGCTCACTGGCCCTCCTCCAGAGGGACTCAGAGTCCACTTTACATCAGGGGTTCCCTGGGGATCAAGGGAGCAACTCTTATCACTGGCTGCCTACAGGAATTTCTGACACCCCATGGAACCCACTGGAAATGGCCTCTGAACCTCAGTGTCTCACAGCTCTAAGCTGACCCAGCTCCACGGTTCCTATGACAAGAGACGCACCGGTGGCTCATGCCTGTCATGATAGCTACTCAGGAGGCTGAGATCTGAGGATCGCAGTTCAAAGCCAGCCCAGGCAGAAAAGGCCATGAGACTCTGATCTCCAATAAACCACTACAAAACCGGAAGTGGCGCAGTGGCTCAAGTGGTAGAGCGCTCACCTTGAGCTGAAGGGCTGAGGGGTAGCGCCCAGCCAAAGTTCAAGCCCCACAACCAACAAAAAAGAAAAAAAGAGAGAGAGAGAGAGAGAGAAGCTAAGGGCCAGGGACTTAGCTGCTGTGGTAAGCAAGGGCACCTGGCAGGTCAAGGCACTAGGCCAGCTGCTCAGGGAAGTCCTTGCTCTCTAGGCCCTGTGTGAATTTGTCACCCCCCCTGCCTGGCAGGGGACAGCAGGGGGCAGCAGAGGAAGGGCCAGGCTCTGAGCCTGACACTCATCCCAGAGACATGCTGTGAGTTTTCTTACCATCCAAAGGAGAAAAATAAGTCGTTGCTGGCTCACATCTGTAATCCTAGCTACTCAGGGGGCTGAGATCTGAGGATCACAGTTCAAAGTCAGACAGGGCAGGAAAGTCTGGGAGACTTATCACCAATTCACCTCCATAAAAGCAGAAGTGGAGCTGCAGCTCAAAGTGCTTTAGAGCACTAGCCTTGAGTGAAAGAGCTCAGAGACAGTACCCAGGCCCTGAGTTCAAGCCCCATGACCAGCCAAACAACAGAGACTCCTGGAAAGGGCCTGGCATGCTGCTTGATGTAGAATGGATGCTTGATGAACCTGTTGACAAATCAAGGTCCCTCCGCTTCTGCTTTGCCACTGTCCTTGGCTTGTTGCTCAGATAGGGAGAGGAATGGAGCTTCAGAGCCCAGTCCTCAAGACTCCAGCTTGTACTTTCTGTGTGACCCTGGCCTAGTGGCTTCATCTCTCTGATCCTGTTTCCACATCTCCAAGACAGATACCAAACGAGTGGGTGTTTGTCAACACACTAGAGACAAAAATGACCATTCTAGTCTATCATGAGTCAATGATTGTAAAAGTTGCCCGGAGGGAAGAGCCAGTTTCCCAGGGTAGCCTGTGCCTTCTCCTGTTGCAGCAGTGGTTCGGGTGCTGATGGCTTAGTCAGTCAGAGGTGGTCGGATGCCTGGGTCATGCCCCCCTGCTCATCTGTAGTGTGATCTGTGCTAGTCAGGGGGGTTCTCCACCTTAGGGGAGCTAGCATGGGCCAGGGTACTGCTCAGGGAAGTCCCAGCATTTGGGGCCCTCGGTTGATTGCCACTGCCCCTCCCCCCCCGCCCTTGTGCCACTCACCAGGATGGTTGTGACTACCAATGTCTTGTTGGCCAGCGTCTGTGACAGGTTGATGTCCAGGGTGGTGGCATTCATGGCTAGGGTCCGGTTAGAGTACCATACCCCTATCTGGGGGTGCAGAGAGGGTACCATCAGTACAGGCCCCACCCCTCTGCTTCCCATCAGGCCTCTGGCCTTGTCCCGGCCTGCTCACCTCACGGTGGCCCTGCCGGGATTTCTCCAGGATCCGTAGAGTGTAGTTGGTCCTCTGCCCTTTGCTGTTGAATTCGACCCGTCCAGTCAGCCCATCATACTCTACCTAGCAGGGCGGGAGGTGGGGCAGAGGGAGGGGAGGCAGGGCCCAGAGATGGGCCAAAAGGCCCGGCAGACACAAGACATCCATACAGAAAGACATACAGACAGGAGAAGGAAGGCATGGAAGAGAAGGGACCAGGAGGGAACACAGAGAAGAGAAGAGAAGAAAACACACACAGGGCAATCAGTGGAGACAGCACATCCCAGCATGGACAGGACAGCACAGCAGGAGTGGACATGTAGGGGGGGGTGGGAGAGGGGAGAGGCACAGAGATGGGAATGGAGGTAGGGGAGAAGGCAGAGGGCCACAGGGTGGACACAGTGAGTGCCCCTTCCAAGGTGGTTGCTGTCCCGCCTCCCCCTTTCTTCTCCTCCTCTCTCCCCTGCTCCTGGCTCACCATGCGCAGGTAGTTCATGAGGCTGGTCCCGTGGGGCCAAATGTTGGCCGAAGTACAGGCCAGCGGCTTGACACCGATCTCCTGGCTGCGATTCAGCTCTCGGACAGCGCTCACTACCACGTGCACGGCGTCAAACATCAGGGCAGCCGAGAGCTAGGGGCAGGGACAGAAGTGAGGAGGGATGGGAGAGAGGCAGCCCGGCTGCAGGGAGCCCTGCAGGCTTCTTACGGTGCTACCCACCAGTCCTCAAGCATCCTCGCAGGAGTAGGAAAGCAGTGGGTCATGGAGGAGGAAGGGACAAAAGACAACAATGAGGCTAGAAACTGGTGGCTCAAGTCTGTCGTCCTAGCTACTCAAGAGGCTGAGATCTGAGGATCGCAGTTCAAAGCCAGCCTGGACAAGAAAGTCCAGGAGACTCTTATCTTCAATTAACAATAGCAACAAGAACAAAAAGGAAATGGAGCTGTGGCTCAAGTGGTAGAACACTAGCCTTGAGCAACAAAGCTCAAGGATGGTGCCTAGGCCCGGAGTTCAAGCCCCAGGACCAGCACAAAAGGAAGGAAGGAAGGAAGACAACAGTGGGGAATGGGTAGATACTATCCAGTCTGTTCACAACCATAATCTATTTTGGGAAAGGAATGTCTGAGAGTTTGTCTGATTGGCCAGCTGTGTCTCCCTTGTGGGCCAGTGGCTCTGAGCTGCATATTATTTCTTCTTCTTCTTCTTCTTCTTCTTCTTCTTCTTCCTCTTCCTCTTCTTCCTCTTCTTCCTCTTCTTCCTCTTCTTCCTCTTCTTCCTCTTCTTCTTCTTCTTCTTCTTCTTCTTCTTCTTCTTCTTCTTCTTCTTCTTCTTCTTCTTCTTCCTCTTCCTCTTCCT
>NW_012267372.1:2148039-2166674 GCF_000151885.1 Dipodomys ordii | reverse complement strand
GCTGTGGCTCAAGTGGTAGAACGCTAGCCTTGAGTTGAAGAGCTGAGGGACAGCGCCCAGGCCCAGAGTTCAGGCCCCACAACCGGACCCAAAAAAAAAAAAGTCTCATGGACTTTCCTGCCAGGGCTGGCTTTGAACTGTGATCCTCAGATCTCAACCTCTTGAATAGGTAGGATTACAGGTGTGAGCCACGGGCACCCGGCCCATGGGACTCTTATCTGCAATAAACTACTCAGAAAAAGCTGGAAGTGGCACTGTGGCTCAAAATGGTAGAGTGCTATCTTTGAACAAAAGCTCAGGGACAGCCCAGATCCTGAGTTCAAGCCCCAGGACTGGCACAAAAAAAACACCACAGAACACAGCCGTGCTCAGTATGGTACCCAGCTCAGTGAGTGTTCTCCGTATACTTACGGTGGGGCAGTGATGGATAGTAGGTTGTATGAATGTGTGAGTGTGTTTGAGCTAGGCCAGGTTGAAGGACTAAGGCTGGGCTGTTGGGTGTAAGCAGGGCATACATCAGCATTTGTCTGTCTGTGTGGTGTCCTTATGTGCATGAGTCTGGCTGTACAATTTGGCATCTATAGTCATATTTGTGCATGCAGCACTATTTCAGTATCTTTTTTTTTTTTTTGTCAGTTATGGGGCCTGAACTCTGGGCCTGGGCACAGTCCCTGAGCTCTTCAGCTCAAGGCTAGCACCCAACTACTTGAGCCATAGTGCCACTTCCGGCTTTTTCTGCTTTTTTTTCTGTGGTGCAGAGAAATTGAACCCAGGGCCTCAGGCATGTGAGGCAAGCATTCTACCACTGAACTACCTTCCCAGCCCCCTTGTTCAGTATCTTATAAACAAGGAGATGTCTGTGAATGAACACTCATAAGTATGCATTTTTTGCCTGTTTGCATTGATTCAACCTCTATTACTGGACACCTACTGAGATCCAGGTTGTTTTAGGCACCAGGGATCCAGTGTTGAATAAAATGGACAGTGATACCTGACCTCACAGGACTCAAAGCCTACAGGATGATACAGTAAAGCCACAGGTGATTAAATAGAAGTGCTTCAGAGAAAAAAAAAGACAGGGGCCAGGTGCCTATGGCTCATGCCTGTAATCCGAGCTACTCAAGAGGCTGAGATCTGAGGATCATGGTTTAATGCCAGCCTGGGCAAGAAAGTCCCCGTGAGGCTATCTCCAATAAACCACTCAAACACGGGAAGTGGTGCTGTGGCTCAAAGTAGTAGAGCACTAGCCTTGAGCAAAAGGGACAATGCCTAGGCCCCAAATTCAAGCCCCATAACCACCACTTAAAAAAAAAGGCAGGGGCTGGGAAGGTGGCTCAGTGGTAGAGCACTTGCCTTGCATGCATGAGGCCCTGGGTTCAATTCCTCAGCACCACATAAACAGAAAAAGGCGGAAGTGGCGCTGTGGCTCAAGTGGTAGAGTGCTAGCCTTGAGCTGAAGAGCTGAGGGACAGCGTTCAGGCCCAAAGCTCAAGTCCCACAACCGACCAAAAAAAAAAAAGACAAAGAAGGGGGCTAAAAAGTGGGCAGTTCCCCCCTTTATAAATAGGGGGACCAAGGAAGGTATGACACCCAAGCAGACATCTGAGTAAAGACCTGAGCTGAGAGGCAGTGGCTGGTTCTGTGGGAAGCAGATGAGAGAGCATGTGCACAGGCTGGGAGGTATGCCTGTGCTTGGGGCCTTGAGGAACCTTCTGGAAGCGGGTGTAGCTGGTGTGGGAGGCAGAGAGAAGCTATGAGTGAGACTCATCAGGGGGCCATACAATGATACCTCTGGAGCACTGGAAGGTTCTGAGCACAATGAGTGAAGTGTGAAAGGGGATTTTTTTTTTGTCAGTGTGGGACTTGAATTCAGGACCTGAACACTGTCCCTGAGCCTCTTTGTGGTCAAGGCTAGTGCTTTACCACTTGAGCCATAGCGTCACTTCTAGCTTTTGAGTGGTTCATTGGAGATAAGAGTCTCATGGAGTTTTTCTGCCTGGGCTGGCTTCAAACTGTGATCCTCACATCTCAGCCTTCTGAGTAGCTAGGAGGACAGGTGTGAACACTGGCATCCAGCTTGAAAGGGAATTTTTTAAGTGTCTGGGTATGGCGGGTATCTTGGGTGTGACTGAAGTGTGTGTGTGTGTGTGTGTGTGTGTGTGTGTGCTTACCGCGGGGCCCGGGTAGGTGCTGGCTTCACAGTTCTCCCTCCAGGACATGTTGAGGCTGCGCACAAACTCAGGGTAGAAGGGGTGGGAAGTGTTAAACATGGAGAAGCCCAGGATGTTGGAAGAGTCCTCCACGATACCATCCAGATGCAGGATGGGGAAGTCCTGGAACAGGGAAGAGGAGACCATGAAGAGTAGGGCCAGGCTCCAGGTGGCACAGCCATGGTGAACAGGAGCTGGGGGCTGAAGGGAGTACTCACCATGGTGGTGAGGATATACTTGTAAAATGCTGAGGTCATTCCCAGCTCCGAGGCCTGGAGAGAAACAGAAGAGGCCGAGAGGCGGGGTGAGAGAGGCAAAGACCCATAGGCAGGGATGAGGGGCACTCCAAGAAAAGCAGAGAGGTTTAGAGGCAGGCATGGTGAGACATGGAGCTGAGAGAGGATGGAGGGAGACTTTGCTCTCTTAGGTCCTAGCAAACTGACTATTGCTGTATGGGAAGCAGAGATGGGGTTGGAGGGAAGAATGTGGGCCCCTCAAATGCCTACTGCTCCTGATGACAGACTTCCTTCTGGAGACAGGACAGATAGAGACAGGAACAATGAGCTCCAACTCCTCCCCAAAGCCACTGGGGTGGTAAGGAGGGTCAGAGAAAAGCACTCCGCCATGAAAGAGCCAATTCAACTAGTAAGGTACATGCTTTGAGACCCCTTTCTTAACAACCCTCAAGGAAAAGTAGGCTAGAAGATCCCTCCCTACCTGGAGCACACAATCCCGACCTCCCACAGGGCTCAGACTGAATTTCTAAGGGACAGGATTTGGGCTGTGGGAAGGACAGGCTAGACAAGGAAAGAGACCACAGGCACACAGATTCATCAGAGGGACCAGGGGTCCCAGGGCCAGTCTGTCCTGTGATCTGGAAGGCTCTTCCCTAAGCCAATCTACATTCTCAGAGCCTCTTCACCCTTCCTCCTGCGGGCTTTGATCCCTAGTGACATGTGATTTTAACTTAAAATAAAAACTAAAAAAAAAAAAAAAATTAAGCTAGTCGCTGGTGGCTCACACCTGTAATCCTAGCTACTCCAAAGGCTGAGATCTGAGGATCATGGTTCAAAGCCAGCCCGGAGAAGCAAGGTCCATGGGACTCTTCTCTCCAATTAACTACATAAAGCTGGAAGTGGAGTTTTGCCTCAAGTGGTAGAACACCAGCCTTGAGCACAAAAATCTCAGGGACAGTGTCCAGGCCCCAAGTTCGAGGCCCAGGACTGGCACATTAAACAACAACAACAAGAAAAACCTTATTATTATTTGCTACATATAAGAAGTAGGTCCCCACTGCTCTCTCTGAGGTTCTTGGACATTAGATAACTTGCTCATAGCGGCTCAGCTTTCTGCATCTTGGCTCTTTAGAGATGGATGGGAGAAGGGACCCACCTTTCGGAGGACAAGGTGGGAGATGGATGCGTTGGCATCGATGATGATGGTGGACACTTTGTCATCTCGGATCTCCTTGAGCAGTGGTGTGGGGTCTCGGCTGTCGTCCAGCATTCTCACTGACAGTGTTTCCTTGGAGATAAGGAAACCACGCACCAGTTCCTCCAATCGCAGTAGGCCTACAGGAAGGTGAAGCCTCAGGTTAGAGCCCTTCCTTCTGAGTGCCCGGGCACAGGGTGACATACCATCTTCTTTGCTGGGCAGGGGACCTGCAGGTATGCTATGATGAGGAGGTGGCAGTCCTAGATGCTGCTGGAGCTCTTGAGACATGGGTCTTGTAAACCCAATCCTGGAACCTCTCCACCCACCCCTGCCTGATCAGTGGGATGTCTGATGTTGTATTTAACATGTCTGATCTTTTTTTGTTTTTTAGTTCCAATACTGGGGTTTCAACCTTGTGCTTCTTTTTTTTTTTGGTCATGGGGCTTAACTCTGGGCCTGGGTGCTGTCCCTCAGCTCTTCAGCTCAAGGTGAGTGCTCTACCAACCTTGTGCTTCTTGTGCTAAGCTTTTTTCTACTCATGGCTGATGCTCTACTGCTTGAGCCATGCCTCCAGTTTTGGTTAACTGGAGAATCTCAACGATTTCTCTGCCCAGGCTGGCTTCAAACCCTGATCCTCAGATCTCAGCCTCCTGAGTAGCTAGGATGACAGGCGTGAGACACCAGCACTGGGTTTATACTCTTGCTTTCCTGATTAACCCACGATACTTCCTCTGCTGCTAGTTGAGTGAGCAGCAACCACGGCCAGAACTCTTTGATGGCAGCCCTGGCTTCTTCTTTGTCTTTCTCTCTCAACCCACCCAGCTTCTACCTTCCAAACACATCAACATCTATCATACCACACCACTGTCGCTGCCCTGGCTCAAGCCACTAACATCTCTTGCCTCTTGAAATGGCAAGAAACCATTCTCCACACAGCAGCCAGAGTGACAGGCACCAAGTCCTCTGACGTCACTTCCGCCCTCCATCATTCTTGCACCTATTCACTCTAGCCAGATGGCCCTTGGCACTGCTCAGCAGTGACACTTCTGTCCTATGGCTTTGGCCTGGCTTTTTCCTCTACCTGGAACCCTCTTCCACCAGGACCCTCTTGACCTTCACTCCGATGTCCTCTTCTCCATGAGACCCCTGTGCACCGTTCCACTTAAGATGGTCCCAGGGGCCGGGAATGTGGCTTAGTGGTAGAGTGCTTGCCTAGTATCCACGAGGTCAGAAAAAGCCAGAAGTGGCTTTGTGGCTCAAGTGGTAGAGTGCTAGCCTTGAGCAAAAGCAGCTCAGGGGCAGTGCCAAAGATGGTCTCATCTCACAATCCTTATTAGTTTACTTGCCACTGTCTGCCAGATAAAGTGCTCACTTCACAGTGCGTGCTGCTTGATGAGGACAACCACTGTGCCTGCCTCACTGGCTGCTCCCTCCCCCCACCACCACCGACACAGGAAGAACGCAGCAGGCACTCAGAAAACCTCCTTCTACAGGTTCCTGAGCCAGGCCCCTCTCTCAGGCTCTGCACCATCAGCCCACCAGACTCACAACCATTTCACCTGAACATCTGCAAGACATGTCACATCCCACATGCTCCCCTTTGGAAGGATCGTTTTCTCACTGTCCACACAAGTCTGACCCATGCCCCGCCCCACCCCATCTCTACCCCAGTCCATTCTCCTTTCCAGCCAAGCCTGGCCAAACACCTGTGCCCAACCTACGTCATCTCCCTCTTGATCCTTTCTGATCTGATCGATTCTCCTCCCACAGCACAAATATAACCATGTGCCCTCACCCTGCTCTGCTTGGAAACCTTCCACCGCTCTGCTCCTCCTCCCCTGTTTCCCGGCATCCACACCAAAGACACAGGAACATCCATGAGCCTCTCCTCTACCCCAACAGAACACCAGCCAGCTTAAATGTCCCAGAAGCTCTTGCATACCTCTAACAGCGCATGTGCCACTCTGTGTCCCAATATCTCAAGGACCGGCATCCTACCCTTGACCCAGCTCAGGAAGGAACCACTTCTAACACTGCTCCATGCCCACTGAAGGGCCTGCGGGAGGGCTGAGCAGAGCAGCTGCTTAGTCACCATCTGTGGACCCCCTGGGTCTGTTTGAATAGGAAAGGGACGGTGGGAGTGAGCGAGCACTGGACAATGATGAGGTGGGACACCAGAGTTCCGAGGCAGGGACATTTGGGGAACAGTGGGGGACAGAGCACTCAGTTCTCCTCACATTCAGCCTTGGCGCAGATCAGACTGGCCGAGGGATAGTTGAAGGACTTGAGGATTCGGGAAACTGCCAGGCTGACGTCCTCGTTACTGGGGTATAGGCTGACAGATGCAAAGCGAAGGTACTGAAGGCGGGGTGTCTCCTCAGGACCCACCTTGATGTGGGGAATCTGGACAAAGAGACAGAGAAAGTGCTTCTGTTTCTATCTGGTTGCTCCTAGCTCTTCTCCCCCCCGTCCCCCCCACCCCCTGCTCCCCCCCCCCGCCCGGGACTGCTTCTCCTCCGTATGGCACCTCATCCCCATGTGTCTGCCTTACCTCCTTCTCCCCACAGATATGGCTCACGGTGGAGGCAGATGCTGGGCTGGAGGAGGGCCCCAGAACAGATACAACCCCCTTTGGCAGGATCTGACACACTGTGAAGGGTAGGAGAGATATGACAGAATCAAGGACCCTCTGACTCTCTTGTCATGCCCACCAGCAGCCTACCCTGATTGGAAAAGAATCAGGACATGTAGAGCAGCCCGTGGAATGTCTCTTCCAGCCTAGACCCACCAGTCTGGTCCCTGGCCCTGCTCAATGTTGTGTACAAAATGAGGAGGGATGGGGCTGGGAGTGTGGTTTAGTGATAGAGTGCTTGACTAGCATGCATGAAGCTCTGGGTTTGATTCGTCAGTACCACATAAAAAAGAAAAAGCTGGAAGGCACACCGTGGTTCAAGTGGTAGATGCTAGCCTTGAGCAAAAGAAGCTCAGGGACAGCGCCCTGAGTTCAAGCACCAAGACTGGCAAAAAAAGAAAAGAAAAGAAAAAAAGAAAAACAAGGAGGGGGCTGGGAAGGTGGCTCAGTGGTAGAGTGCTTGCCTTGCATGCATGAGGCCCTGGGTTCAATTCCTCAGCACCACATAAGCAAAAAGAAAAACAAGCCGGAAGTGCCGCTGTGGCTCAAGAGGTAGAGCGCTAGCCTTGAGCTGAAGAGCTGAGGGACAGCGCCCAGGCCCAGAGTTCAGGCTCCATGACTGGACCAAAAAAAAAAAAAAAAAAAACAAGGAGGGAAAAGAAAGCAAGACAGGGGACACAGCCACAGAGGGACAGGTCAGCCCAAGAGAAAACAGGGAGAGAAAGAGACACCAAAGTTCCATCGGGCCAGGCACTGGTGGTCTATGCCTATCATCCTAGCTACTCAGCAGGCTGAGATGTGAGGATCACAGTTCAAAGCTAGCCTGGGCAGAAATGTCACGGTGATACTCTTATCTCCAATTAACCACTCAAAAATTGGAAATGGTGCTGTGGCTCAAGTGGTAGAGTGCTAGCTTGGCACACAAAAAGGCTCAAGGACAGGGCCCAAGCACTGAGTTCAAGCCCCACAACTGACACACACAAACAGAAAAGAACATAAAAGATTACAAATCCAGGGCCTGGTTCTTCTGCCTTCCAACTTTTCATCCATGCTAACACTATGGTCCACCAACTCCTCTTCCCCTACATCAACAGCAAAGGTCCCCTGGGCTCCTCTTCTCTCCAATTACTCTTCTATTATAGCTCTTTCCCCTGCTTCCTTCACCTTCAACAAGTGTGTCTCAAGACTCAGAGGTGGGGTTGGAGGCCTGGCTCAGATGATAGAGTGCCAAAAATGAGTAAGTTGGAGTCCTGGTCTCGGACAAAAAAAAAAAAAAAAGACTCAGAGGTGGACCACTACTGTTTGTAACGTACCTGCTTCCTACTCTCATGGCAGAATTCTAACTTTTCCTGGGAGAAGTTCCCTTCCTCTCAATGTACATGCTTTCAGGATGAAATGGCACCTGACTCAGGCCTGGCCAGTGCCAGAACCACATCCTCTGCCCACAGTGATAGCTCAGCGATGAAGATGGCCTCAAAGGAGATCAGAGAGAGGCTTGCCTGAGTTTTGTTTTTTTTTTCCCCTACAATTAATTCTGGTTTTGCTAAACTAGTGAAATGTGAGCTTTGAGCTGTTGGGGATCAACTTGCTACCAGCTGGAAAGGACATTCCTGCCAAATGAAGCCAACACAAAGCAAGACCTGGAGATATAGACAGAGAGATTTCTGGAATATCATTTGCACACCTAGATCCAGCCTTTCTCATTAACAACCCTGGGATATCATTTGAGTCCCTAGATCCAGCCCTGCCTGAAATGAGAGGCCTTTCTATTTGTTCGTTTATCTGACATTCAGAGTTAACAAGCCATGTCGTTTTTCATTTGTTCCAACTGGTGACCTTAGGTGTGCCTCAAAGGCATCCAAGTCAGTATTTTAGGGACATGATTTGGTGTCCCTCTGTCTCTCCAGAGTCCCATAAAATGAGGCAAGCATTGTACCACTGAACCACAGCCTCAATTATCCCCCCCCAAAAAATCTGGGGGCTAGTACTCTACCACTTTGAGCCACAGTACCACTTCTGGTTTTCTGCTGGTTAATTAAAAAGCCTCATGGGCAGGGAAGGTGACTCAGCGGTAGAGTGCTTGCCTCGCATGCATGAGGTCCTGGGTTCGATTCCTCAGCACCACATAAGCAGAAAAATCCAGAAGTGGCACTGTGGCTCAAGTGGTAGAGCACTCCCCTTGAGCTGAAGAGCTCAGGGACAGCGCCCAGGCCCAGAGTTTAGGCCCACAACCGACAAAAAAAAAAAAAAAAAGAGCCTCAGACTTTCCTGCTTGGGTTGGGTGCAAACTGTAATCCTCAGATCTCAGCACTTGAGTAGCTAGGATTACACCAGTACTTGGCAGCTGTTTTGTTAGTTTGTTTGTTTTCTGTTTTGTTTTGTTTTAAATTTGAGATTAAAGTCTCATGGACTTTTTGTGCCCAGGCTTGCTTTGAACCACAATCCTTAGATCTCAGCCTCTTGAGTAGCCAAGAGTACAAGCATGAGCCACTAATGCCTGGCATTGCTTTCTCTCTCTTTAACTTTAAACTAGCCTGATCTAGGTTTCTGTCATATCTAACTAAAATATCAAAATGGAACACTTCATCTTGCTACAAATTTTTCCTTCTGTGCCTTCCATGGTGGTGAATGTTCTATCTACCGTTTTCACAGACCAGATGCCTAGAATGAACCTTGCTTTCGGGTTCTCTCCCGATAGCCATTAGTTTCCAATCTTTGTCTCTTCTTCATCCTCAAAGTTTCTCACATCTATCTCCTTCTTCCCAACTTCTCTTCCCTCTTCTTTACTTTAGGACCCCCCAACTCAGGCACAGAGCATCTCCTTCACTTACCACCCAAATTTGGCCTCCAGGTTTACTTTTCAGAAGCTCAGCTTCCGGTCTGAACTCATAGATGGCTCCCCATGGCTTTAACTGAAGGTAGCATCTTGTATCCTGGCACTGGTGGCCTTCTGACCTCTAGGAGCTGACCTATGAATTTTCCCAGCCTTGCCTTCCACAGCCCTGTCACACTATAGCCCAGGAGTGGCTGGTGGTCCTATGAAACACACCTTGAATCCAGCAAGTCAAGATGACCTCAAGTCCAAATCCTGTCCCTTGGCCCTAAATACCATCCCTCCATCCCCAGCTCTAAACTCCAGGCACGTGTCTGCAATGCCTCCTCACCCTCTGTCTTTATTTATTTTGTCAGTTATGGAGCTTGAACTCAAGGCCTGGGCACTGTCCCTGAGCTTTATCACTTAAGGCTAGTGCTCTACCACTTTGAGCCTCAGAGCCACTTCAGATTTTCTGGTGGTTAATTGGAGATAAGAGTCATAGAATTTCCTGCCAGGTCTGGCTTCAAACCACAATCCTCAGATCTCAGCTTCTTTTTTTTTTTTGGTTGGTCATGGGGCCTGAACTCTAGGCCTGGGCACTGTCCCTCAGCTCCTCAGCTCAAGGCTAGCACTCTACCACTTGAGCCACAGTGCCACTTCCACCTTTTTCTGCTTATGTGGTGCTGAGGAATTGAACCCAGGGCCTCATGCATGCAAGGCAAGCACTCTACCACTAAGCCACCTTCCCAGCCCAGATCTCAGCTTCTTGAGTAGCTAGGAATACAGGTGGGAACCTCTAGCACCTGGCTCTCCCCCTCTATTATAGCATCTCAGATTGTGTTCTATGATGTACCAGGCAAAAGAAAAAGGAAAAGAAAAAAAAAAGTCTAGGAAACATTTTAGTCCATTTTCCTTCTTGGTAATATGAAATATACAGGAATCAATAAAACTTCTGACAAGGCCTGTGGGGAAGAAAACTGCCTAAAAACATGTTTATTTGTGGTACTAGGGATGAAACCCTGCAACTTCACACATATAAAGCAGGTACTGTACCACAGGGGTATACCCCCCGAGTCCGAAAACATATTTTAAGGCAGCAACTCACAAAGGCCTACATTCCCAGCACATCTGTTTAAACGGCATGTATGAGCATTTATTTGGTCCATCAGTATTCAACAGACGTTTCTAATGAAATTTTTAAAAAATGTTTTTTGTGTGGTGCCAAAGAATCAAACCCAGGGCCTCAGGCATACTAGACAAGCACTCTATCACCCAGCCACATTCCCAGCCTTCAACAAACATTTCTGTACGCCTATCATGAAGCAGACCTGGATCCATAAGGCATGCTGGGAACAATGGTACTCTTTCCACATCCTGCTCACTTGTCCAAGTTCAGCTGCAATCTAGACTCCAAAACACCTTCACTGACCCACCCCTGAGCCCCCGGCTTCCTCGTATGGGTCTCTATACCCAGAGCAGACTCCTCTGGGAAGGAGAAGATAGAGATAGACATGAAGGAAAGAAGCAGATGGAGCCAGAAGAAGACAAAGCCGAGGCAGAGGGATGGACTGAGGGCCCCCGGCCTGCCCTGTCTCGCCCCACGCCCCCGCGGCCCTGCTCACTGGTGTCCGTGGTCTCGTACTGGCTGTCCCGCTGCAGCTCAAAGATGTCTACTTCCACTCGGGCCTTGGCTGGGACCTCGATGATCCCATTGATCTGCTCCCGGGCCAGGGCCAGGGCTAGACGCTCGCCGCGGCCACACACTGTCTGGTCATCCAGGATTGCAGCTGAAGGAAAACAGGAGTTGTGGAGACCAGACTCCTGGGTCCTGAGGAAGGAGGGCATGGGGGCGAGGTCCCGGACTCCTGGGCTCTGGAGTGAAGGTAGGTGGAGGAATTAAGGGTCTAGTCTCCTTGATCTGAGGCTGAACACCTGGGTCCAGGGGAAGAAGATGATAGAGGCTGGGACTCCTTGTTGCTGAAGAAAGATGGGACCCCTGCCCCTTCCAAGGCTCCCAAGAATCCTGGGTTCTAGGGAACTGGCATTCCGAAGTTCCCACAGAGGAGCCCCAGCGCCCAGCAGGAGGGGCTCTGGGGGGGAGGGTGGGGTTGCTGTAGGGCCTCACCCATGCGCAGTGATGAGAGCACCTGGCAGCTGGGGCTAGCGAAGGCGACAATCAGAAGCAGCAGCAGCTCAGCCGGCATCTTCCTCCCCTCCTCATGGGGACGCAGCTGCCGCGGCCCCCACACGCCACCTGCAGGGAGACCCCCCCCCAAATAAAAATCCAAGGAAAGGTTGCCAATGTGGAAGGACAGAGTCCCTTAGGAGGGCTAGGGGACAGGCCCCAAGACATCATTGGTAAGGAGAACAGGGCCCTGTTCTGACACTCAGCTTGCAGTTCTGAGGGCCTTGTCAGGCCGGAAACTCGGGTCAGAGTGTGCCACAGCGGGGGGGAGCTCACAGGGTTCATGACTGACAGGATGGACACTGCTAGAGGAAGATGTATATAGTTATCAAAACCAGGCTGGCAAAGGGAGGCATGCTAGAGATCTCAGGTAGGAAGGATTCCAGAGAAATCATTCCCCACCCCAACAGGAAACCAGGAATTGCCCCCCCCCACACACACCCAGTCCCGCCCCTGTCTCTGGGCAGGCAGCTGTTACTAGGCAACAGAAACCGGCTGGAGAGGATGCAGCGGTTGCTAGGCAACCCCATCCCAAGCCTCACTTGCTACCTTCCTGACGTCCCTCATTCCCATAATCCCATGGGGAGAGAGGCCTGGACATCCGGGGTCTGGGGATGGGGTGGAGGGTAGAGAAGATCTGGGAGTTAGAAAACTTCAGAAGAGAGGGAGAAGGAAAAGGACTTAAAGTAGCAAGGAACTTTAAAGGGGAAATTAAAAATAAAAGGAAATAAAGTAGAAGAGAGGTTTTGAGTTGGGAGGGGGGATTACAGACTGAGAAAAAGGGGAGAAAAGAGAACCAGCCAGATATACAAATGAACAGAAAGATGCTGGAAGAAATGAAGAGAAGCGGAAGAGTCGCAGAGAAGTAGGGACAGGAATAGGAAAGAGGAAGAGGGGAGAGACAGGAAGATAAGGAGATGTGCAGATAGAGGAAAGACAGAGCAAGAGAAGAAAAGAGCAGGATGGACTGATCAGAGGACACAAAGGTACAGGT
This sequence comes from Dipodomys ordii, assembly GCF_000151885.1. NCBI lineage: Eukaryota > Metazoa > Chordata > Mammalia > Rodentia > Heteromyidae > Dipodomys > Dipodomys ordii. Next base: position 2,154,404 of record NW_012267372.1, on the reverse strand, counting down.
GAGGCACAGAAAGAATGCAGAATGGAGACTGGTTCAGGAGGCAGCCCAGGAGAGCATGAGTGAGGCTGGGAGGGAGCTGCCTGCCAGAAGTGTGCACCCCACCCTGTTCTGGGGGAGATGGTGCATCTCTGCTCTCTATAACCCTCTGCCCCTCAGGGGAGTCAGACATAGTTCTGGGTACCCCAACTTTCTGCAGATCAACAATGAGGTCGAAGGAACCTGGTAAGATGCACATGCAGCTACCCCAGTCAAGGGCCATGCCCCCAAAGAAACCTTCTTTGTGAAAGGAAGGCTCCAGAGCTCACAGTGCTGGACAGGGAATCTGGCATCTCCCTACACCCTACCCAATTCTTGTGGAAGTACCCAGAGCTGAGCTGGTGAGATACCAGAATGAGAATAGCTAGAAAAAGACAGGCACAAGTCAATAGCCTCCAGTCAGCTCCCATGTCCATGAAGCCAGGAGGCCCCCTCAGTCTCTGCTCTGCCCCAGCCTTACATGACCTTGAGCAAGTCATCCCTATCTCTCTGGGTCTCTGGGGGAAGGAAGGCATGCTGGACAGGTGGGTGACTAGAAACTGTGATTGAGATCTAAGGCTGAAGCTTGTTCAGCTAGGGTAAAAGAGCAATGAGGGCTGAGCACTGGTGGCTCACACCTGTCATCCTAGCTACTCCGGAGGGTGAGATCTGAGGATCATGGTTGAAAGCTAGCCTGGGGAAGGAAAGTCTGTGAGACTCTTATCTCCAATGAACTACCCCCAAACTGGAAATGGAGCTGTGGGTCAAGCAGCAGAGTGCTAGCCTTGAGCAAAAATGCTTAGGGATAATGTCCAGGCCCTGAGTTCAAGCCCCAGGGCCACCCCCCACTCCCCTCCCCCAAAATAGCAAGGGTGGCTGGGAAAGGTAGGAGAAGGGAGAGAAGATGGGACTTTGAGAGGGTGGGCAGGAGGTGGATCATCCTGACACACGAGGGATTTCCAGGGCAAAGCAGGGAATTAAGGACTAGGGAACAGAAAGACAGCCAAGGAGGCAGAAGGTCAGAGACCCACAGGTGGCAGACCCTGGCAGGAGCAGAAAGGCACAGACACGGTGCAAGGCCAGGCTGGGGATCCGCAAATGCACACATGAAGATCTAGGAAGGCATGCACAGAAAGATAGATGGCTTCAAAATGGTAAGTGGTGGGGGGGTGGGGGTGGTGAGAGAGAACAGACTAGAATACACAGCCTAGAGGTGTCAACACTCAAGGAGTCGGAGAGCAGTGGGAGGATGTGAGAGAGAGGAGGGACAGGCCTGGGACTCCCAAACTAAGCCAAGTCAAGGTAGAAACTGAGCCAGGCCTACCAGAGGGAGCTTGCATCAAATCAGCTAATAGAGAAAGCAGCAAAGGAGAGAGAGTGGGGCAACGGATGAGTAGGTAACCGAAAGTACAAGAACTTTGGGGAGAGCCGGGAGCTGGTGGCTCACGCCTGTCATTCTAGCTACTCAGGAAGCTGAGATCTAAGGATCACTGTTCAAAGTCAGCCCAGGCAGGAAGGTCCATGAGACTTTATCTCCAATTAACTACCAAAAAGCTGAAAATGGAGTTGTGGCTCAAAATGGTAGAATGCTAGCCTTGAACACAAAAGCTTAGGGACAGCGCCCAGGCCCTGAGTTCAAGTTCCCAGGACCAGCCAACCCGCCCTCCCTCCCCCCGCCCCCCAAAAAACAAAAACAAAACAAGCTTTGAGAAGAGAAACAAAACTCTAAGAAACAAGACTATTGCGAGGTGAGAGGTGAAAAGGGGTGGAGTGTGTATTGGGGTTTCAGAAGTAGCCAAAAGAAGACAAGTAAGAGAGGCAGAAGCAAGAATAAAAAAGTCTGAGGAAGAAGCACAAAGGGGGAGATGGGAACGGAGGGAAACTGAGGCAGCTGCATGCCCCGGAGGAACACAGGCAGCAACCATGTGCAGACACTTGGGGTGCTTGAAGGGGTGCAGAAGATCTCAGGGCCCACCAGCCACAGGCATGAAGAAGGATGGGAGCAGAAAGGCCAGGTGGGGCAAAAAGAGGAGATGGTATGTGGTGGTGGGGGGCTGGGGGGAGGGAAAAGAAGGGGAGGAGATAGCTAAGGCTGAGAAGTCTGGGGACCCATATGGGGTCTACAGGAGGGAAGCTGATATGTGAGAAATGTGAGACAGCTCCTGAGCCCACAGATGGAGGGAAAGGCAGAAGTGGGAAGACAGCTAGATGGGCACGGGTGCCTCTGATTGAGCCAGAGTTCCACACAGACACACGGAGACAGGGTTGGGCTAACAGGAAAGACAGAGAAGTTGGGCTGAGAGAGGACCAAGAGACGAATCAAATGGAGAATCAAAAATGGAAAGATAGAGGTGGGTGAGATAGGATGGGGACAGGGCATATGGTAGATATGATGAAGAGAGGGGAGAGAGATGTGTGTGTGTGAGAGAGAGAGAGACACACACACAGACAGAGACAGAGAGAGAGAGAGAGAGAGAAGAGAGCGCCTGGGACTGGAACTGGGACCCAAGGCTTGAAAGCGGGGGGCAGAGACATGCTCCAAGCAGGCAGAAGTGAGACACCACAAGTATGAGCTGGTCAGCCCCACAGGACCCCAGGAAGCCAGGGACCGGCGGCAGGTGTAGGCTGCACACCCATTGGGAAGGGTGAGAAGAGGTCTCAGAGGATGGAGGTTGGGGAGATGGAGGATGTGAAGCAGTCCCCCAGTGGGGGAGGGTCCTTGCCCATTGGGGAGTTGGGAATGTGGGGCCCTGGCAGGCCTTCCAGGACCCAGCCCAATCCCCACCCTGCAGGCACTCACGGATCCTGGTGGGACGGAGGGCTGGGCTCCCTCAAGGCCCGGACGACAGCAGAGACGCTCTGTTGCTGGGTGGCGGGGTGGCTGGGGCAGGGGGGAGAGGGCAATCCGCTGGGCCCCCTCCCCCGCCGCCAGTGGTGGCCCCCAACTAATCCAACACGGTGGCTCCCCAGGAGCGGGAGAGGAAGGACAGGTGGAAAAAAAAATCAGAGGGCGGGCCAAGAGGGGAAGAAGGGGAAAGGAGAAAATGGAGGAGAGAAGGGGAAGGAGCAAATGGAGGGGAATGAGGGAGGAAAGGAGGAGAAGAAGGTGAAAATGGAAGGGAGGGGGGCACAGGCGAAGCCGGGGGAGGGGGAAGCCGGCCCAGGAAAGGGCCCCCCACCCCCTCCCCTAGCCTGGCCGGCCTGGGGGGGCCACAGGGGGTGCGGACTGGGTGGAGAAAAGGAAGCTGGCCATCGGGAGGAGTGGGGGAGGGGAGGGACTGTTGGGGGGGAGGGGGCTACCCCCTTCCCCCCTCCCCCCCCCAGAGCCTTGGCCCTGCCCTGGCTGAGCCTAGGGCCTGGAATCCTCAAGCCCTCAACCCCCACAGAAAAACCATGCTGGGGTCTCTATGAGTTCAAGCAATGGAGGGGTTGGGGTGCTGGCAGCCCGGGAGAGGGAGAGGCTGAGAGAAGAGGGCAGATGAGGTGGAGAGATGGGGAGGAGGGAGAAGAGGCTGGAGAGGAGCAGGTGGAAGAGGAAGGCGGAGGAGGAGGGTGGGTTGGGGGGGGGGGCCACGCAGGGCCTCAGGGGGAGAGCCTGGCCACAGACTCCTGGTCCCCTGCGAGGAGCAGCAGTCCGGCCGCCGGCGGTTCCCAGTCCCCAGCTGGGCCTGCCTCCCTGCTGCTGGCCGCCACCACCGCTGCCGCCACCTCTCTATCTCCCTCTCTCTCTCTCCCTCTCCCTCTCTCTCTTTCTCTCTCTCTCTCCCTCTCTCTCTTTCTCTCTCTCCCTCTCTCCCCTCCTAGGCAGCCGCTGCCGCCTGCCTGCCTGCCTGCCTGCCTGCCCGCCCGCCGCCCGCGCTGGGTCCTGGAGCGCAGGGGGCGGGGGAGAGATGGAAGGAGAGAGGCAGGGAGGAGGGCGGGCAGGAGGGAGGGAGGAAGGGAGGCAGGCAGAAAGCAAAGAAGGAGGGGAGTCAATGTGGAGGGGGAGACCAAATTGGTTGGGGCTGGGGTTGGGGGGGGCCTGCAAGGAGAATGCTGATGAGAAGGAGCTAGCCACGTCCTGTACCACACCATGCCACCGCCCTGCCCAGGCGGCACAGGACACAGGAGACCATAGAGATGAGAGGCAGCAGCATGGAGACCTGGGGAAAGAAGGCCATGGGCATGGGGAGAGAAGGCTACAGAGATGAAGATTTAAAAAAAAAAATGCAGAGAAACCCAGAGATAGCCATCCACCAAAGCATGCAAAGTCCACAAGGACAGGGAGAAAAGGGACAGGTAACCTTTTTAGCTTGGATACTAGGACCAGCTCACGGACAACAGAGCCCCTCCCCCAAGTGGGGACAGGACCTCCAAGATGAGGTTGGCCAAGCTAGTCATGGGGAGCCAGCCACAGAAAGGGCAAGTAGGAAAAGAGCTGGAGGAGGTCACAGCCACAAGGGACCCTGTCACAGACAGGGGACACTCACACAGAGAAGGATGTGTCCCACCCATAGACACAAGACGCCTGCACTGTCCAAGGAAATAGAAGTAGCCCCCCCCCCACCCATAAAGGAGGAAGAGGGAAAGCAAGTATGGGAAAGCTCCATCATCGATAGAGAAACCCCTTAAGGACCCAAAGAAGGAGGGGGCATTGGGAAAGGAGACAACACAACGGCAAGGAGCTAGAGGACAGAGGGCTGGCTGGGAGATTCCCTTCCTCCCAGGAAATGTTCTCTTAGAGAATATCTCTTAGAGGGACCCTGTAGGATAAACAGGGCAGAGGGTGTGTATGGAGATGGAACTGAGAATCGGGCGACATAGATCCTTGGACTGGGGGTGGATAGTGCACGGCTGGATGGTGGTGGGGGGGTGAAATTTGGGGGGAAGGAACATGACAGTTGGTGCTGAAGGCTGAGCCTGTGATTCACCACCACCCCCATGCTCGTGATGGGGAGGAGACACTGAGACACTCACGTGCAGTCCTCAGCACACGTGACTACATGCCTCTCACATACAACGAGCACCAGGAAGTGCTCAGCACACCTACAGGCCTGGCAAAGGGGAGCCCTCCCGCTGGCCAATGGGGCATTTCTGATACCTATGTGATTTAAACATCTGACTCTAGACGACCACCAACTTTGATTATGCTACCTCACCTTACCTGGGCAACACCCAGAATCTCCTTAACTCCCACCCTCAGCCCCAGCCCAAACTCATTCCAGCCTGTAGACCTTAGAATAGGCCACTTAACTTCTCTAAATCCAGTCCAGTGCTACCACCACCTCCAGATTGGTTCATCCGGCCTCAGTTTACCTTCGGTAGATAGAGACCTAATTAATCCAATTGAAGTTGCAAAGTCTAAGCAGAAAGATTCTAGCAGAAAGCAGCCCAAAGAGAAACTGGATCCTTAAATTCATTTATTCGGTTAGTTAGTTACAGTCCTGGGGCTTGAACTCAGGGCCTGGGTGCTTCCCTGAGTGTTTGTGCTCAAGTATTTTACCATAGAAATGGAGTTAGACTTCTGGCTTTTTGGTGGCTAATTGGAGATGAGGGTCTCATTGACTTTCCTTCCCAGAATGCCTTTGAATCTCGATTCTCAGTTCTTAACCTCTTAAATAGCTAGGATTAGAGGTGTGAGCCACTGGTTCCCAGATTGGATCCTCAGGGTTTTTTTTTGTTTGTTTTGTTGGCTGTGGGGCTTGAACTCTGGGTCTAGGCACTGTCCCTGAGCCCTTCAGCTCAAGGCAAGCACTCTACCACTTGAGCCACAGCACCACTTCGTTTTCTGGTGGTTAATTGGAGATAGAGTCTCATGGACTTTTCTTGCTTGGGCAGATCACAGACACCCTCCCCCACCCCCCCACCCCCCCGAAGCTAGGATTACAGGTGTGAGCCACCGGCGCCTGGCTCCTCAGATTTTCATTAAACCTTTTCTTTTTCTTATCAAGTAGTTGTACAAAGTGACCCGCAGATTTTTTATTTTTTTGGTCAGTCATGGGGCTTGAACTCAGGACCTGGACACTGTCCCTGAGTTTTTTGCTCAAGGCTAATACACTACTACTTTGAGCCACAGCTCCACTTCTGATTTTCTGGTGGTTAATTGAAGATAGATAAGAGCACCACTTGTGGCTTTTTTGAGTAATTTATTGGAAATAAGAGTCTCACAGACTTTCCAGCTTAGGATGGCTTCGAACCATGATCCTCAAATTTCAGCTTCCTGAGTAGGATTACAGGCATGAGCCACTGGCTGCCCCACAACCTGAGACGCTTTTTTTTTTTTTTTTTGGTGGGGCTTGAACTCTGGGCCTGGGCACTGTCCCTCAGCTCTTCAGCTCAAGGCTAGCACTCTACCACTTGAGCCACAGCGC
>NW_012267372.1:2147599-2147989 GCF_000151885.1 Dipodomys ordii | reverse complement strand
GGGGCTTGAACTCTGGGCCTGGGCACTGTCCCTCAGCTCTTCAGCTCAAGGCTAGCACTCTACCACTTGAGCCACAGCGCCACTTCTGGTTTTCTTAGTGGTTTACTGGAGATATAAAGTCTCACGGCCTTTCCTGCTCTGGCTGGCTTTGAACCATGATCTTCAGATCTCAGCCTCCTGAGTAGCTAGAATTACAGGTGTGAGCCACAGGAACCTGGATAATCTGAGACTCTTATCTCCAATTAACCACCAAAAACTGAAAGTGGGGAGGTGGCTTAAGTGGTAGAGAGCAAGCCATGAACCAAAGTTAGCTAAGAGACCAGTGTCCAGGTACCAAGTGAGCACATGCACATGTACACACACACACACACACACACACACACACACACA
>NW_012267372.1:2108589-2147549 GCF_000151885.1 Dipodomys ordii | reverse complement strand
ACACACACACACACACACACACACACACACACACAGCAGAAGTGAGGGACCAACTCCTTGGCTGGAATCCTGCTTGCTTATTCCTAAAAATGGGAACTTGGAGAAGTTACTTAATTTCTCTGATTCTGTTTCTTTGTGAACTTAGAGTAAGTTTTCCCCTGTGGGGTATTGGACTCAGCTAAATTATGCATGTGAAACACTGAGCTCAATACATAGTAGCCCTAACACACTCAGGAGATATTAACTATCATTATTAGGTTCCTTGAGATACTAATATAAACAACTCCCATTGTTAGTGCCTCCATTTCACAGATAAGGAAAGGGAACAAGGAACTTAGATGCCTTGCCTGAAGTCACACTTAGGGAAGTGGTGCAGTAGCTCAAGTGGTAGAGCACTAGCTCAGTACCCAGGCCCTGAATTCAAGCCTCAAAACTGGCAAAACAGTAACAAATTTGAAAAACTAGGGCTGGGAAGGTGGCTCAGTGGTAGAGCGCTTGCCTTGCATGCCAGAGGCCCTGGGTTCGATTCCTCAGCACCACATAAGCAAAAAAGAAAAAAGCCGGAAGTGGTGCTGTGGCTCAAGTGGTAGAGCGCTAGCCTTGAGCTGAAGAGCTGAGGGACAGCGCCCAGGCCCAGAGTTCAGGCCCACGACCGGACCACCCCCCCAAAAAAAAACCAAAAAACCCAGAAGTGGTGCTCTGGTTCAAGAGGTAGAGCACTAGCCTTGAGCTGAAAAGCTGAGGGACAGTGCCCAGGCCCCAAGACAAAAAAAAAAAAAAAAGTCACATTTAGGAAATTCCAAGGCCAGGACTTGGGTGCAGGCAGCCAAGGTTTCATCACATGACCTCACTTCAGATAGTTTAATGGAAAGTTAGAACCCAGCAAAAAAGATAGCAACTGCAGTCAAACCTAGACTGATGTCTGATCTAGTAGTTCTTTTTGTTCTGGTCCTGGGGCTTGAACTCAGGGCCTCGGCGCTGTCGCCGATCCTCAGATATAAGATTATAAGCTTGAGGCACTGGGCACCCGGTTCACTCCCTTTACTTAATAAAAATCAATCTGAGCAGGGCGCCGGTGGCTCACGCCTGTCATCCTAGCTAGTCAGGAGGCTGAGATCTGAGGATCACGGTTCAAAGCCAGCCTGGGCAGGAACGTCCATGAGATTCTTATCTCCAATAAACCATCAGAACATAGGAAGTGGTGCGGTGGCTCAAAGTGGTAGAGCTTCGAGTGAAAAGGCTCAGGGACAGCGCCCAGGCCGAGTTCAAGCCCCACGACCGACAAAAGAAAAAAAAAAAGAAAAGAAAATCAATCTGGAACCCAGGTTTTGCCTCAACTTGACTCCCTCGATGTGGCTGCTATTGTCTCCCCTCAACTGCCCCGCATGTGGAATGCCGATCCACTCTCCCCCTCTGGCCCTCGGGGTTCCCAGGACCTCAGTTATCCCTCTCCAAACCAGACCCCGCCCTCCCAGGGCTGAGCGCCACCGCGGCCGACTTCTCCCCGCGATTCCCATTCGGCGCCCCCAAGATGGCGCCCGTCAACTCGTCCCCTGACGTCATCGCGCTCCGTCCTCCGCTCAGCGCTGCCCTCTCGAGACGTCAGAGGCGGGGTCCAAGAGGAGGGCGGAGGAGGCGTGTATTCTCCAAGGGAGAGTTTAAGAAGGCGGACGAATCCTGACCCTCTACACTATTGGCCCAGACTTCCGAATCCTGAGTGTTGATTGGTCAAACGGCAGGGCGGTCAGGAGGGCTAGGATTGGTCGCGCTCTGCCGTCTAGGAGGAAGGTGGGAGGGGCGTTGTTGAAAGGCCCGAGCGAGGCTGTGGAGCAGGCGAGAGGAGACGGCGGGAGCTAGAGAGGACGAAGGGCTAGAGTGGCCTTGCTAGGGGAGCAGCGGCGGCCCGGACCTGGGCCCCCAGGCGTGCGAGTCGACGGAGGCAAGTGAGTGCTAAGAGGGTGTCCGCAGGGCGGGCCCGGCCCCCACCCCACCTCACGCCCGCAGTGGGCGCACGTCACCCGGCCTGCTTTACTGAAGGGCCCGAGGGGGCGCGCGCCAGGCGGTGCGGTAGCAACGGCCACCGAGCGCGCAGGCGGCTGGGCGGGGCCCGGGCGGGGCGGGGCGGTGGGCGGGGCTCTGGCTGCAGAACCGGGATTTGATCGGGGTGGGAAGAGGGTGGTTTTAGATCTGCCCCCCGCCCCTCCCTGGAGGGCTGCCTGGGCTAAGGGCGCTTGGGTGGTTGAACGATCCAGGACGGAAGGTGGACGGTTAGAGAGTTCTGGGGTGAACGAGCCCGGGGGCGCAGTGGGGGGCGGTTAGGTTAGAGAAAAGTAATTAAGTTAAACCGAGTGTGGGGGGGTAAAGTCTTATTATTGCCTGCGAGAATTAGGGCAGGAAGAAAGGTCTTAGTGTGAAAAGGTAGTTAGAAGATTTCGAGATAAGAGAGAGATCCAGGCTTGGGGGAAAAAAAAGGCATAATACCTATTTCTTTGGGGGGGGGAACGGGGTACCTTTGGAAAGTATTGCAGGCAGGTGTCTGTACCGAGAGTTACATTCATGTGTAAAAGGTGCATTGTAGATATCCCTAGAATGAGCCAGAAGGGAAATGTATTTGTTTTGTTTTCTAAAGTACTGATAACTAGGCCAACATGAAGATTTGGGTATCCCTGGGGTATTGTAGGGTGTTGAGAAGGATGACATATGCTGCATAGAGGGGGTGGTCTGGGTATTCTTGGGATGAAGATGCGATGCCTCATTGGTAAGAAGTTGGGGACCTGGTGAGAAGGGTCTCGGTGTGAAATAGAGGGCTCTCAACTCTGGGAATGGGACTTACTGTAAACAAGAAAAAGTTAAACTGGGCATCAGTGACTGTAATCCTTTCTAGCAGAGAAGCTGAGATCAAGAATTCAGCGGGAGGCTAGCTGGGGCAGAAAAGTGAGAGTGATCCCTCTGAAGCAGTTGCCAGGCTGGGTCATGTGCAGCCTGTCACCTTTGCTATGATGGGAATCCTAACATAAGCAGATCAGATAGCCGATCTCAAAAATACATGGCTGAGAAAAAGGTTGGAGGCATAGCTCAGCTGTAGATTGCCTATCTAGCAAGCATGAGACACTGAGTTCCAACAGTAGTACTGCCAAATAGGAAAAAAAAAAAAAAAGTCTAGGTGTGGAGGTGCAGACTTGTAATCCCAGCATTTGGGAGAGTGAGGCAGAATGATAGTTTGTGAAGAGAGAGCCTAGTATTCCTGGAATAGGTTAAGGATGGGGTGGGCCTTTATGCAAAGAAGGAAGGGCTTAGGTTGGTAGGAAGAGGAGATGTGGTTATCCTGGAATGAGTAGCTATTTACCTAAAGGAGTTCAAGTCAATGTGCCTGTGTGCCTAGAAGGAATTAGAATTGTGCCTTTATCTTGGTACAGAAAAGTGATTAATGTGTGTTCCCATACCCTGAGGGCATATGGTAGGATGGTGAGTGAAGTCTGGGTTCAAGAAAGAATTAGGCTTTTGTGAAGGTGGGTCTGGGTGTTCTGGATACAGAATTACTGTCTGGGAGAGGGATTTGATTTGTTAAGGAGGGTCTAGGTATTGGGAGGTGGTTAAATCTGGTTGTTGGATTAGGCTGATTGAGAAAAATCTAAGTCTGGATATGAAGTCTGGATATGGGGCCCCGGTGATAGAGCACCTATAGAAAATGCAAGTCCTCAGGACTACTTCCCCCTAAAAATCTTAAAAAGTGCAAGCCTATATCTTAGGACTTGTGAGGCTGAGGCAGGAGCACTTTGACTTCTAGACCAGCCTGGGTTAGTTACATAGCAAGATCTTGTCCAGAAAAGAAAAGAAAAAATAGATTTGATTAGGAGAATGGTTTGATTTGAGGCATGTGGGTACCAGAGGGAGAGTGGGTAGTTAGCAAGAGCTGAGTGCAAAGGAGAGGGGTCCCGCCATGTAAGTGGCAGGGTACTGGGGCAGTTAGAGTGATCTGGGTAAGGAGTGTGGCTGGGAAGGCCTTGTGAGGCGTCCGCTGGGTATCTTGGCAAGGGGGTGCAGTCGTTAGAAAGAGGTGTGAGTGAAAAGGAAGAGGTCCAGTGTTTTGGGTAGAACCTTGGGGGCCTGCTGTGATGCTTGGTGGATAAGGGGATTGGATCTGGTGGGTGGAGCTTGATGCAAGTGGAGAGGTTTGGCTTGGGGGGAAAAAAAAAGCCCCAAGGAAAAAAATCCCTGGGAAGATTTTTTTGTGTTCCTTGTTCTTATTGTACATGGAGGGAAGAAACAGTTGTTAGAAAGGGGGTTGGAATGGAGAAATGGAAGGGAGAAGTTGAAAGGGGAAACAGATCAAAACTTTTGGTAAGGACTCACTTGTCCATGCTGTCCCTTCTCATAGCCCAGTACCTTGCTGTTGCCATGACTGAGGAGTCTGAGGAGACAGTCCTGTACATTGAACACCGCTATGTCTGCTCTGAGTGCAACCAGCTGTATGGATCCCTGGAGGAGGTGCTCGTGCACCAGAACTCCCACGTGCCCCAGCAGCACTTTGAGCTGGTGGGCGTGGCCGACCCTGGAGTCACAGTGGCTACAGAGACAGCGTCAGGCACCGGCCTCTATCAGACTCTAGTACAGGAGAGCCAGTACCAGTGCCTTGAGTGTGGGCAACTGCTGATGTCACCCAGCCAGCTTCTGGAACACCAGGAGCTACACTTGAAGATGATGGCCCCCCAGGAGGCAGTGCCAGCCGAGCCACCCCCCAAAGCGCCCGCCTTCAGCTCCAACACCATCCACTACGAGTGTGTAGATTGTAAGGCTCTCTTTGCCAGCCAAGAGCTCTGGCTGAGCCACCGGCAGACACACCTCCGGGCCACCCCCACCAAGGCTCCTGCCCCTGTTGTCTTGGGGTCCCCAGTTGTCCTAGGTCCCCCTGTGGGCCAGGCCCGTGTGGCCGTGGAACACTCATACCGAAAGGCAGAAGAAGGTGTGGAAGGCATCACTGTCCCCACTGCAGCCACCACTACCACTGAGGTAGTAACGGAGGTGGAGCTGCTCCTCTATAAGTGCTCCGAGTGCTCCCAGCTCTTCCAGCTGCCCGCCGACTTCCTGGAGCACCAGGCTACCCACTTTCCTGCTCCTGCCCCGGAGGCTGAAGAACCTGCCTTGCAGCCCGAGACCCTGACCCCTTCACCTGCAGAGGTACCGGTGTCTCAGCCTGATGCCCTGCCAGCCTCTGATCATAGTTATGAGCTGCGCAATGGGGACACCATCGGGCGTGATCGGCGGGCGCGGAAGCCACGGAGGAGCAGCAGCGTAGAGCCGGGGGGCACAGCCACCCAGGAACTCTTTTGCTCAGCCTGTGACCAGATCTTTCTCTCACCCCATCAGCTGCAGCAGCACCTGCGGAGTCACCGCGAGGGCGTTTTTAAGTGTCCCCTCTGCAGCCGGGTCTTCCCCAGCCCTTCCAGTCTAGATCAGCACCTCGGTGACCACAGCAGCGAGTCCCACTTCCTGTGTGTGGACTGTGGCCTGGCCTTTGGCACGGAGGCCCTCCTCCTAGCCCACCGGCGAGCCCATACCCCAAACCCTCTGCATTCCTGCCCCTGTGGGAAGACCTTCGTCAATCTCACCAAGTTCCTTTATCACCGGCGTACCCACGGGGCAGGGGGCGTCCCTCTGCCCACAACGCCGGTCCCACCCGAGGAGCCTGTCATCAGTTTTCCTGAACCAGCCCCCACAGAGACCCGAGAGCCAGAGGCCCCAGAGCCCCCCGTGTCTGAGGAGAGCACAGCAGAGCCTGCTGCCCCCAGCACCTACCGCTGCCTCCTGTGCAGCCGCGAGTTTGGCAAGGCATTGCAGCTGACCCGGCACCAGCGCTTTGTGCACCGCTTGGAGCGGCGCCATAAGTGCAGCATTTGTGGCAAGATGTTTAAGAAGAAGTCTCACGTGCGGAACCATCTGCGCACGCACACGGGGGAGCGGCCCTTCCCCTGCCCCGACTGCGCCAAGCCCTTCAACTCCCCTGCCAATCTGGCCCGCCACCGACTCACACACACCGGGGAGCGGCCCTACCGCTGTGGGGACTGTGGCAAGGCCTTCACGCAGAGCTCCACGCTGAGGCAGCACCGCCTGGTCCACGCCCAGCACTTCCCCTACCGCTGCCAGGAGTGCGGGGTGCGTTTTCACCGCCCTTACCGCCTGCTCATGCACCGCTACCACCACACGGGCGAGTACCCCTACAAGTGTCGCGAGTGTCCCCGCTCCTTCTTGCTGCGCCGGCTGCTGGAGGTACACCAGCTCGTGGCCCACGCGGGGCGTCAGCCCCACCGGTGCCCGTCCTGTGGAGCTGCCTTCCCGTCCTCGCTGCGGCTGCGGGAGCACCGCTGTGCAGCTGCCGCTGCCCAGGCCCCCCGGCGCTACGAGTGCGGGACCTGTGGCAAGAAAGTGGGCTCAGCTGCTCGACTGCAGGCCCACGAGGCAGCCCATGCCGCCGCTGGGCCCGGAGAGGTCCTGGCTAAGGAGCCCCCAGCTCCCAGGGCCCCAAGAGCCACCCGCACACCAGTTCCTTCTCCTGCATCCCTGGGAGGTGCAGCCTCCACAGCCCCCGCAGCCCCTGCCCGACGCCGGGGCCTGGAGTGCAGCGAGTGCAAGAAGCTCTTCAGCACCGAAACGTCGCTGCAGGTGCACCGACGCATCCACACGGGCGAACGGCCCTACCCGTGTCCCGACTGCGGCAAGGCCTTCCGGCAGAGCACACACCTGAAAGACCACCGGCGCCTGCACACCGGGGAGCGGCCCTTTGCCTGTGAAGTATGTGGCAAGGCCTTCGCCATCTCCATGCGCCTGGCAGAACATCGTCGCATTCACACGGGTGAACGGCCCTACTCCTGTCCCGACTGTGGCAAGAGCTACCGCTCCTTCTCTAACCTCTGGAAGCATCGCAAGACTCACCAGCAGCAGCATCAGGCAGCTGTGCGCCAGCAGCTGGCGGAGGCGGAGGCTGCTGTTGGCCTGGCTGTGATGGAGACTGCAGTGGAGGCCCTGCCCCTGGTGGAGGCCATTGAGATCTACCCTCTGGCTGAGGCTGAGGGGGTCCAGATCAGTGGCTGAGTGCCCTACTCCCGTGTCGCCACATGGCATTGCCGAAGGCCTCTCTAGCTTCCCCTTGTTTGTATATACTGTACCCTCTCCCCTCCCACCACCATGTAAGTGCTGTAATTGGATCTATTCTCTTAGGTGGGTGTTCTGGGGGTCCTTTGCATAAAGGTGTCCCCCACACACCTATTTGTTGGCCGCAAAGTGAAGCAGTCAATAAAGACTGAGTTGGACATTTTTATGTGTTTTGGTTAGGCTCAGCTATAGGGTGGATTTGGGAGTCGGGGCCCACACCTCTTAGACTTGGCCTGTCCGCATTCTTAGCACTTTGAAGCAAAGGCAGCCTGCCCCCAAGGCTGGCTCAGAAAGGAGACTCCTGGTGCTGGGTATGGGCAACCCGCTCTCTGGCCACTAGAGGTCCTCACAGCCTTCTGGAAAAGCTTAAAGATGTTTGTGCCAGTGTCCTGAGGTGGGGCTCAAACTCAGGGCCTGTGTGCTATTCCTGGGTTCTTTTGCTCAAGGCTAGCACTCTACCACTTTGAGCCACAACCCTGCTTCTTATTTTCTGGTGACTAATTGGAGATTAGAATTTCTTAATTTTTTTGGGGGGGGTCCAGTTGTGGGGCCTGAACTCTGGGCCTGGGCGCTGTCCCTCAGCTCTTCAGCTCAAGGCTAGCGCTCTACCACTTGAGCCACAGCACCAATTCCACTTTTTTCTTTTTGCTTATGTGGTGCTGAGGAATCGAACCCAGGGGCTCAGGCATACAAGGCAAGCACACTACCACTGAGCCACCTTCCCAGCCCCAGAGATTAGAATTTCATGGACTTCCCTGTCAGGCTAAGATCCCTAAATTTCAGCCTCTTGAGTAGCTAGGATTATAGGCATGATCTACCAGCACCTAGCACACTGAGAATTGTACTAGCCTTGTCCCTCCACTTATGGCTGGATGAGGACCATAGCTATACCCCCAGGGTTTTCTAACTGGATCCCAGAGTGTAGACTCAGGTTGAGCATGGTCTCTAGGCTTGTAGAGGAGAATGACTTCTGGGTTAGACCCAGCTGTGGAGTTAGAGGAAATCTGAACCGTGTGGGACTAGGGTGGGAAGCATCATAGGGGAAGTGCCTGAAGTCCCCCTAGAGTTGAACTTTGGCTCCACTACTAGATTTTTCTTGTCAGGGAGGAGTGCTGGGTGGTTGACCAGTATTTGATTGTGTCATATGCCCTGCATTATTTTGAATAACATTTATAGTGATCCCGTGAAGAGAACATTTTGCAGGGAAGGCCTCTGAAGTCAAACATTAAGGGCACTTGCCCAAGGTCAGTTCAACTCAGCTTGAATTTGTCTGGTTTCGTTTGTTTTAATCACCCTTTTCTCACTGCTCTGCCTCCTTTTACATAATCAGAGAAGAGCGTTAGAGACAGGAGATGGGCAGTGTGGGTGGGAATGCTCTTGCTGTGCTAGCCTTGAGACACCCTCACTCATTACGCCAGATCCTTCTGTTGGAAAGAGCTCTTGGCTGTTTTTGCAGCACTTGGTATTGAACTTGGGGCTTCATGCTTGCTAGGCAAGTGTTATACTACTTAAGCCATATTCTCAGTCCTTACAAAGAGGTTTAAGAGAAGATGCCTGTATTGAAAAGCTTGTGGAAAAGGAGGCCCAAGACCTACTCCTACTGAGCCTATTTTCCTGTGGGCATTGAGGCCCTGGGAGCCTGTTTGAAAATCACCAATCTGTTGCTTGCACGAGAAGAGGGCTGAAAGAGGAAAGACTAAGAACATATAGGCAGTAAGTAGAGCTAGGCCTAGAAGTCAGGACTAAACATTTTACAAAGAAAAACCCACTCACCTATTTGATGTCCTAACAGTTCCTAATGAAGAGCAGTTTTCATAGTTTTTTGTCAAGCATGTTGATCATGGGGACTGTCTTCAATAACTGGGTACCCTGCAGGATGTACTTGTGCCACTGTTCCAGAATGTCGCATCTCCCTAGAGCCTTGGAGAAAATTCATTCCTGAATAACCCCTCTCAAACTGTAAAGTCCTGAAAGTCCTGTCAAATAAGTACTTAGAATGATTAGAAGATTCATCCTTACAATAAACAATCAGGTTGAGGGGCTGGGAAGGTGGCTCAGTGATAGAGTGCTTGTCTTGCATGCAAGAGGCCCTGGGTTCAATTCCTCAGCACCACATAAGCAGAAAAAGCTAGAAGTGGTGCTGTGGCTCAAGTGGTAGAGCACTAGCCTTGAGCTGAAGAGCAGAGGGACAGTGCCCAGGCCCAGAGTTCAGGCCCCACAACCAACAACAACAAGATCAGGTGCAAGTAAGAAAAAGGACTGAGCCGGACACTGGTGGCTCACACCTGTAATCCTAGTTACTCAGGAAGATGAGATCTGAGGATCGCAGTTCAAAGCCAGCCCGGGCAGGAAAGTCCGTGAGACTCATCTCCAATAAACCACTAGAAAACCATAAGTGGCACTGTGGCTCAAGCAGTAGAGCGCTCACCTTGAGAGCGTAGGGACAGCACCCAAACCCAGAGTTCAAGCCCCAGGACCGACCAAAAAGATACTGGAATGGAGTGGGGAAAATAAAACAAAAACTTAAGGGCACTTTGGATAGCCATAGGATAAAAGTGCTTACAATAAAAAAATAGCTGTGACAATGGAGTGATCTTTTCTGAGGCCTATAGTAGACTTCTAAGAATAGTCCCTATGTGCAAATTGTGTTGAGTTCAAAGAGCTTGAACTCATGACCAGGTACTCTGTCCCTCGAGGCTGGCAATCTTCCACTTGAGCTATACTTCTGGCTAGAGCAGGTAGGTAGTTGGAGATAAGAGTCTCACAGACTTTGCCCAGACTGGCTTAGAACCATGATCCTCAGATCTCAGCCTCCTGAGAAACTAGGATTATAGGTGTAAACCATCAGTGCCTACTAGATTTAGTTGGCTGATGAAAAGAAAAAAAGTTCTGTAACATTCAGTGTTTGAACAAAAATAAGTCTCCTCCCCAGTTTACATGTTTATTTCTACTTCATACCCTTCTCAGTTAGCAGACCAAAAGAAAACAGACATCATTTCTCTGTACAATTTTTAAAATTTTTATTTTTTGATGTTTGTTCGGATGAATGACACACTCAAGTTACAAAAATGGGGCCTTAAAAGAAGCACATTGTACAATGAACAAGCAGATTGGAGTTAAGAACACTGAAACGCTAACCCGCTACCACGAGAAGAGACAGGGAAGGGGGGAACGGGAGGGGAGGAGAGGGGCTACCAACACAGGGGTGAGACAACTGAAAGTGGGGGTTACTTGATGGGAATGGAGGAAAGGCAGGTTGCTCCAGGGCCTACTCTTTGGATGCCGCTTCTTGGTCTCCCTTGCCCACTACATGCCACCTTCACCAGGTCTCTTTCCACTCCACCTTCCAACCTAATCATTCAAGTAAATAGGTGAGAGAGTCCCCCCCCATAAAAGAGCTGAACCAATCAGATCTTTACAAGATGGGGTGGTTACCTTGCCCCAGTGCAGCCCTGGATTTAAGAAGTAATGGTGGCAGTAGTGGGCTAAGAGGCCCCAAGGAGCTGGAATTGCTGATGAAAGATGGCCTGTCTATCCAGTCACCCTGCAGTTATATAAATAAATAAATACCGAGCCCCCCAGGGCTTGTGGGACAGGTTTGGGGAAGGGCAGCCGGGCTAGAGGAGAGGAAAGGGGAGAGGAAGGGGAAGGAGGCAGAGGGAGGGTTCACAGACATAGTAAATAAGTTGTCTCCATCTCAGCAATACTTCTCAAAAAAAAATTTTTTTTTGCTCCTCTTTTTTGGTTTGTTTAGCAAGGAGCTAACATCTCAAGGACAAATACTTAAAAATATACATTATTTTTTCTTTTTTCTCCTTTTTTTTTTCCACCTTTGTCATCGTCGTCTTGCTTTGGAGACTGCTGAGGTCAAAGTTTAAGCTGCACGAAGGAACTGCAGCTTGGAGTTTGTGTAATTTTTTTTAATATTTTTATTTTTTTTTTCACTTTTTTTCCCAACGTATAAAAAGGTAGCGGAGTTGTCTGTGGGTTTTTAATGGTTAAATCTTTGGTTTGTTTCTTTTTTCTCTTGGAGGCCTTTATCTCCCCCACTTGCCTTTCCCACTCAGACAGGTGGGGCCCGCGTGTCTCAATCTTATTGTCTATTTCACTCTCTCAGTCCCCCTACCCTGGCCTAGAGGAAGAGAGAGGCACCCTAGGAGTGGACTGGATGAGAAAAATGGGTCAGGTCAAGAGGTCACCCCAACCTGGCCAGTTCCTTGAGGATCTTCCCAGGATGCTTTGGCTTGGAGACGCTCTTGACCTTCCCCGAGGAGGAGATGTGTGGGAAATTCATACCTTCTCCTTCTGGATCTTAGCCCTGACTTCCCACAGGGCCTTGGGATCCCCATCCCTACCCAGATCCCTCCTCCTCCTCAGCCCTCCACCCTGTCCCCCAGAAGGGAACAGAGAGAAGTGGTTTAGTTACTGGCATTTTTTTTTAATTTTAATTTTTTTTGGCACAATTAAAAGGCCCACCAGTATGGTAGGCGCACCACTAGGGTAGGAGGTCAGGGAGAAGGTAAAAGGAGTTTTTGTCCCAGTCCACTCACCTCTTCTCTCTAAGCCCAGGCCCCTGAGCCTCCACCTGACGACATCTATGCTAGCCCAAGCCTGGCCTGGGGTCTCCCTCCCCATGCCCACGCAAAGCTCCCCAGCCCTCCCAACGTTCTCTCTCTCACACACAGACACACGGACATAGGCTCTGTACAGACCACAAAATAAAAACAATGAGATAGTTTTGTTTCCCGGAGTTGACACGGGGAGGGCTGGAGTGGAAGGGGCAGGTGGGGGTGGGGGAGAGGATTTCCCACCACTTTCCCAGCCCTGGCTCCCTTCAGCCCCCCCAGCCCCTTGCCCTGGCTGGCCCCCAGCCAACGATATTTGGTTTCCTTTTTTTTTTTTTTAACATTAAAGTTCAATGAGGTATTTGGTGCCTTATCTCGAGTCCTCAGGGGAGAGGGGCCCAGGGGGGAGACCTGGGGCTCACCTGCCCCTCCCTCCCTCCCTCCCACCCTCTTCCCAATATTTGGTTTCACAGCTGTAGTTAAAGCTTGGGATTTGGTTATTTCTTTTTCCCCCTCCCAGGATTTTTTTTTCTTTTCCCAGTTGTGGGGGTTGGATGGGGGGGATCCCCCTCACCCCCAACTGATCCACCCCATCCCTGTCCTTGCTTCCTCCTCTCTGCCCCACCCTCCCACATGGGTGGAGAGAGGATCCAGGCGATGGGACTGGACGGGAAGAAGCAGGATGAAGTGGGTGGTGGTGAGTCCTGGATATTCTTTCCTTTTTTTTTTTCTTTTTCCTTTTTTTTTTGTTTTTTTGTTTTTTGTTTTTTTTGTTTTTTTTGTTTTTTGGTCTAGATCATAGTTTTTGTTTGAGTCATCTCCACCATGCCTTCCATGCTGCCTGTCTTCTTGGAGGGGGTTTTTGGTCGTAATTGCTCTCATTTTGCTTTGCTCAAATGTCTTTCCTATCTGGTCAGGAGCCCTTGGGCCCCCTCTCCGCCCTCGAGCTGGGCCCGGGGGCCCTCTTGCCAGCCTCTTCAGGAAACTGAAATGGACAAATCTCAGAGGTTGGGCGAGGGCCGCAGGAGTTGGTGAGGAGAGATGTTTCCATTCCAGAGAGGCGGGCCCAAGGTGGGAGGGGCCGTTCTTCCATTGCCCAATCAAGGCACCCCAGGCCCCTGCAGCAGCCCTGGAGTCTCTGCTGCCTCTGTGGCCCAGCCCAACAGTTTGGTTTCCCTGGGTGGGAGAAGGGAGACCAGAAGAAAAGCTGAGGCCTAGGGCTCCAACTGCCTCTCTCCAGAGTGTCCAGTGTGGAAGCTACCGGCATCAGCCATCACCGGCTCTCCCCTCCCTCTGGCACCTGCCCAGCCAGGGGCAGGGCCACTCTGATTTCCATGGCTCGTGTCCTTCACAGCAACACTTTGGTTTGAGGAGAGACACAGAAAGATCGAGATTGGGAGAAGTAAGAGAAGAGGGATAGAAAAGTGAGAAGAGGAAAGGTGAAGAGAGGAAATGGAAAGGGTGGGGGGAGAGACAGAGGAGGAAGAGAATAGAAATCAAGGGGGGAATCAAACCACCCTAAAATTGTTAGTTTTCTTTTGTCCATTCTTTTTTGCTTCCTAACTTTTGTTCCTGTCTTTTTTTTTCTATTAAAGCTTTTTCAATTGGTTGGGGGGGTGGGAAGTTTGGGGTTCTTCACCCTTGTCCCTGACACCCTCTCTCAACCCCACCCACCCGCTTCCATCCACCCTGGCTGAGGGACAGGTCCTGCCCCAGCCGCCTCCCTCCGGCTTTCCCGAAGACGACGTCCATGAGGTATTTGTGAAGAGAAAGAAGCATCCATCCTTCCAGTAGCCTTGGGGACCAAGAGACTGGACCACTGTGCAGGGCTTGGCTCCACCTTGCGGCTCCTTCTTATTCTTCAAGGGTTCTTGTCTTCTTTCCCTTTTAATATATATAGCTCTATATATATCTATAAATTCTTTTTTTTTCTAGTTTTAACTTATTGTTTGGTTTTCTGGGTTTTTTTGTGGTTTTTTTGTTTTTGTTTTTTGGTTCAAAACTTTGTTGGTCTCCACAATTGCAGGAGGCAAGGTGGCTCCCAGCAGCACATCTCTCCTTTGTCCATCACTGAGATGTGTTCAGGGCTGGGCAAACACGGGGTCCAGCCAAGCCTCGTGGAGGTCTCATGGGAATGGTGGCCACCACAGCGCCCTCTTGGATGGGGACCACAGGTCATGGCACTGTCCCCGCCTCATGGACCCTGATAGGGATGCCATCTGAATGAACTCACCACTGGGTGCGTGCGTGTGTGCATGGGAGGGGGAGGCATCTGCCAGTGTCAGAGGGACACAGGGTGGGCTGAGGCGAGTTATATTTTTGGTTTCTGGTTAATGTCAAAGAACGTGAAGGATCCCACGGATAGGCACTGGAATATGAAATTTTTTTTTCAGGGAAACAGACAGGATGGAAAGAAAGACAACTTGAACGCCCACCTCATCCCTCATCCCCCTTTTGTCTGAAAGCTGTACCTTCCCCTTGGCCGGGGAAGAGGGAGATCCAGAGCGGAAGAGAGTGACAGGGCTGGGGAGGGGGGGAGACTTGTGAGAACTGGAACTTGGCAAAATGGCCTAGCTCACCCGTCAAAGGGAAGAAAGAGGAAGGTATAAGGGGCAGAAAGTCACCCCTGGGGTTTCCCCCTGAACTCTCCCCCAGCTAGGAGGGAGGAAGGAGGTTAAAGCAAGACCCCCTGCCCAGGTGTGGAGAGCTAGGGGCCAGAGGGAAGGGGGGAGGTATGGTAGGGACACATTCTGTTGAGCACAACGCTAAAAATTCTGTACATCCTTTGGATGAAGCTACTGAATATTTGGTGTAAGGTTGTTCAGGCCCTTTTTTTCTTTCACCTTTTGGAAAAGGACATTTGGCAGATGGTTCTGGGCCCTGGGCCTTCTGCCCCAAGCTATGCCCTGTCTCCGCTGGCTCAGGGTTGGGGCAGCCAGTAGGCTGGCACATTCTTTTTTTTTCCTTCTCTGTCCCCCCATCTTGGGGGGAGGCAGGTGAGGAGTTGGCCCCACAGCCAGGGCTCTGCGGCGGTGTGAGGTCCGGCCTGCCGGAGGCTGCTCCGCTCCTGGCTGAGGTTCTTATTTGGTGTCGTAGCCGTGAGAGTGAGCATTATGAACTCTGGCTCACAACTGATTTTTGGTTTGTTTGATTTTTGTGAGGGATTTTTTTTGTGTGTTTTTTGTTTTTGTGTTTCATCTCTGGTTCCTTTGGGGCAGCTGGTTTCTGTTGTGATTATTTTTGGTTTTCTTTTTTGTTGGTTTCTTTCCTTTTTTTTTTGGTTGGATTTTTGGTCTTTCCTCCCTTGTCACTCTTGTTCCGAGGACCCGCTACACCCCTACCACTGACCTCCTTGCCCTCTTCCAGGCAGGGAACAGAAGTGGGGGTTCAGAGGTGTGGGAGGGGAGGCATGGTGGGCCCTCACTCGGGCTTGGACCCTGCCTCGGGCCCCCCTGGACCTCCAGGGGTCTGTGCTGCTGCCTCACTGCAAGTGGAGGAGGAGGACGAGGATGAAGAAGAGGAGGAGAGACCAGGAGACTTGCTGGAGATGGAGGCTGCCACAGCTGCAGCTGCTGCTGAGACCAGGCCCACACCCGGGGGGGCGCTGAGCAGGGGCAGCCCCGCATGGTTCAAGAAGAGTGGCGAGGTCACCAGACCGGGGCTCCCTGGGGCTGTGCTGGCCGCCCCCAGCACCAGGTTCCCGCTGCCATCAAGGCTGGTAAGGGGCAGGGTTCCACCAGAGGCCAGGGCTGGTGGGGAGAGAAAGAGGCCGGGCTGGGGACACGCCAAGCCAGGGGAGAGCTTTGCCTCCCAACATCCTGGCCGAGTGCCTCCCATCTGTCCCACTGACCCCCATCAGCACCCCTCACACCTTCCCCAAAGGCACAATGGGGATGAAGAGGCGAGCGATGCAGTGAGCGGGGGGCAAGATGGCATGGCTGGAGCAGCAATGGGGGGCTCGAGGCCCTGGGAGGGGCAGGACTGGTGGCGGTGAGAGTGACATGAAGCAGCACGCACCTTGGATAGTGGCCAAAGGGTTGTTGCTCATGAGGGCTGGACCCAGCCCGGAGCTCAACCCCACCATTGTGCTTCTGCAAGAGCAAAGCAGAGGCATTAGCGGGGGATTGAGGGGCTGGCACGGAGCTGGGGGAACTCCCCCTCCCACCCTAAAGCAGCAGCAACCTCCCACTTGCAACTGTACACTTACCCCGTGCTGGGGCTCAGGCCTGACAAGCCAATTGCTGAGTGGCCGCCTTGAGGGCTGGGGTTTGTGCTGTTGGTGGTGGTGGCTGGGGGTGGGGGAGTGACAGAGGGGATGGAATTGAGGGGGGGCGCGGCCCCACCCCCGCCCCCACCCCCTCCAGCTGTCCGGCTGGGGTGGAGTGTCCCCACGGCTGAGGATAAGGTAGTAACTGCCAGAGACACAGAGAGAAAGAGAGACAGAGGTGAGGTCATCAGCATGCCCGTGAGCTGGGGTCAATGGCTGCTTATCCCCTAACCCATGCTGGGGCTCCTCAAATCAGAATTGATCAGGACCTTCCCACCCCATCCCAGAGCCCAGTCCCATGGTCAGCGCTCTGCCATGTAGACAGCAGTCAAAATAAGTACAGTGAGAGCAGCGGCCACCTACTGAGCCCGTGCCCTGGGCCAGAGAGTTGTTGCTGTGCCTACCACACCCTGAACCACGTTTGACTTGTACAAGAATTGGACATCCAGGAGGCAAAGACTATGATCCCGGAGGAGCCAGAGAAGGGGCATGGGCGTACAGGCTATGGGGGAGGGACTGAGGTCCTGCCTTGGCTGGCACAGAGATGCGTGGCTATCCCTGATGTATCCTTGGGTTAGTGCCCTAACCTCTCCAGTCTTCAGCCACCGCATCCAGGAAATGGGAATAAGTATAGGACCTAACTCATAAAAATGGGCGTAAGAATTAAGTCAGTACTGCTAGGCTCTCTCTAGTACTTTACAAACCTTAATTTGAGAGGGACCATATAATGTTTATTTTATATCCAGCAAGCAAGTAGTACTGGAGTTTGAACTCAGGGTCTTGCACTTTCTATATAGATGTTCTACCACTTGAGTGATGCCCACCTCCCTTTTTTTGCTTTATGTTTATAAGGTTTCTCAATTTTTCCTGGCCAGCCTCAATCCACAATCCTTCTACTTTTGCCTCCTAAGCAGCAGAGATTACAGACATGAGCTACTGCACCTGTCCATTTGTTTTTTAACAGTACTAGGGATGGAACCCAGAGTCTCATTCATGCTAGACAAGCATTCTGCCATCAAGCTATACTCGCAGCCACTATACTCTTGAATGCATATGCTTGCACATGCATCTTCTGTATGTATTACACATTCACAATAATTTAGAAAAACTGATACTTGGAGAGGCAAAGAACCTTCTCAAGTTCACCAAGGGTCTCTTGCAGAGACCAAGGACAAAAACCTGTGTATTATTTTTCAACAACCCCTTTTTTTTCTCTTCCCTCCCTCCCTCTCTCCTCCCCTCTCTCCCCTCCCCCTCCCTCTTTTGCCAGTCCTAGGACTTGAGCTCTGGGCCTGAGCACTGTTCCTGAGCTGCTTTTGCTTAAGGCTAGCACTCTACCACTTGAGCCACAGCTCCCCTTCCAGCTTTTGGTTGTTCATTGGAGATAAGAATCTCATGGATTTTCCCATCCTGGCTGGTTTGGAACTGTGATCCTCGTATCTCAGCCTCCTGAGTAGCTAGGATTACAGGTGTGAGCCACTGGCATCCGGCTCAGCAACCCTTTCCTTTCCTTACAAATTATAGAGCAGATCAGAACCTGGCTGCTCTGACAGAAGAGTGAAGCCTGCCCCCTGTCCTTCCCATGCCCCACCCGACCCCAATAATCAGCCCTGAGGTCCGTGGCCCACCAGAGGCACAGGTGGGGAACCTTAGGCTGCAGCCGTGCATGTGCTTTCCCATCCCCCTCACTGTCTGCTGCCCACTCTGACCTGTTGTGCTCAGACTGCTGGAAGCTTGGGACAATGGTAAGGTCCCTGCACCCCCTTGAGGTGTGACCTGGGGAGAAAGGAAAGGTGGTTAGGCACTGTCTCTCAGCGATCCCCATGACACTCCTGTGTACCCCACTTCTGCCATCCTGCCCTTGGCATGGGACTGGGAAAGAGGGGGCTTTGGGTACACTGTTACTTACCTGTCCTTCCCTGTGCTCTAGATCCTCTTTGTCCTCACATTTGCCCTGAGGACCCTGCCCCACAAACACAGCTCGCCTTTGACCCTATCCAGGTTGACTAGTCCTGCCCACCCTGTGTTCTTCAGAGATAAGCTACTGCCCTCTGCGTGCACCTAGAACAAACACACCTGCCCTTTGAAGAGAAGCTGCTGATCCAGGGGAAGCTGTGTGTGCGCATGAGTGTGTATATGCAATGGAAGGATGAGGATAAATTCCCACAAGTATGTTTGTGAGAGTGTTGGGGTCCTCCACCGGGCTCCTTTGTGCCTCCAGTCTCACCTTTCCATCAACCCCAGAGCTTGTCTGAACTTGACCCGGTCCTTCCTCAGCTCAAAACTTGCTTTTCGCTCCTCACTGCCCATGGTTTAATTTCAGACTCTACATGAAACTTGGAGTATCAGCTCCTGCTCCTCCCCAACCTACACCCCATTTGTATGTGTTGTGGTTCGAGCCATACTAAATTGAACTGGAGTTTGTCCAAGCAGGCCGGGCACATACCTAGGCCCTTGTATACACTGGATCTTTTGCCTTGGGGACCCTTGTTCACAGCGCTGCTTAAAGCTGCTTAACACTTGCTCTCCTGTTCTTTATGACTCAGGTGGTCCTTCCTCCTCTACTCCCTGGGAGTAGAAGACTCCTTTCTGGGTGCCACAGCCCTTTCCACCAATGGATATAGACAAGGTAGAATTAAAACTGTTCAGTTGTGTCTGCTGTGGGTGGCTGAAGATATCTCATGGGTCTTTTTTTTTTTTTTGCCAGTTCTGGGGCTTGAACTCAGGGCCCAGGTGCTGTCCCTGAGCTTCTTTTTCTCAAGGCTAGTGCCCTACCACTTGCGCAACAGCTGCACTTCTGACTTTTTCTGTTTATGTGGAACTGAGGAATCAAACCTGGAGCTTTGTGCATGCTAGGCAAGCACTCTACCACTAAGCCACATTCTTAGCCCTCATGGGCCTTTAGATGTCCCTACAAGGTATATAAGTGCCTCCCCCATCTTTGTATGGGCATGAACCTGTGCATATCCAGACTGTATTAATTTATCTCCATAGGACTGTGACCCTCCCTGTGACAACTCTGTTGGCCTCGGTGACTCTGCATCTACAGGTGCTTATAGCCATCATATAAACCCATAATTCAAGTTGAGTGTAGTGAGGCACACCTATAGTCCCAGTATTTGGGAGGCTGAGGTATGAGGATTAAGTGTTCAAGGCCAGATTGGGTTACATAGTAAGTTCAAGGCCAACTTGAGCTACACAGGGAAATTCTGTCTCAAACAAACAAAACAACCTCCCCCCCCCAATTCCCTCTGGAAACATTGTGTCCTTATGTGGTTGTGCTCCATATCCCAGTCCATCCCAAATGCCTCCTCTGCTGGCCTCTGTTCTAGACTCCGGACAGCCAAGTAGGTTTGTTTGCCTGTTGGGCCTGTGCTCCCTGCTCCTCTAGCCCCTCCCTTCCACTGTGCCCGGTACCAGATGGGGGCTGTAGCTGGTGGGCTTCCCCGGGCTGGGCAGCATGGGGGCCGCGCTGCAGGGGTTGATGCGTTTCTCCTTCTGGCGCCGGTTGCAGAACCAGACGCGGATCACTTCCTTCTCCATGTGCAGCTGCTCTGCAATCAGCAGGATCTCCTCTGAGGTAGGCTTCTGGTTCTACGGGTAGAGGGCTCGTTAGCGGGGCGTCCCTTCCTTATGACTCTCCACTGGGACACCTGGGGAGGGTGGGGGTGGTGACTCACCGCTAGAAAACTCTTCTCTAAGGCGAAGCGGACATTTGTCTCGATGCTGGTCCTCTTCTTGCGTCTCCGGCCGGGCAGCCCGTCGAAACCCATGCTAGGGCTGCTCAGCTGGTTGGGGCTGGGAAGGCTGGAGTCTACAGACATAGTCTCTGTGCCCAGGAAGAGACGTGGGGTGTGAGAGGCTCTTCCCCGAGTTGCCCCCCTTCCAACCCCATCCCCAGCCTCAGTCCAGGCCCACCTGCATCATTGAGCCACTTCTCTAGGAGGGGCTTGAGTTTGCACATGTTCTTGAAGCTCAGGTTGAGGGCTTCAAAGCGGGAAATTGTTGTCTGGCTGAAATCGTTGCCATAGAGCTTGCCCATGGCCAGGCCCACATCGCCCTGGTAGGGGATGGGAAAGGAGAATCAGGGAGGGCTCTTCCACCAGCAGGCCATGCCCCCACAGTCATCCACACCCCTTGCCCAAGTGGCCATGCCCCTCATACCAACCACCTCCCCACTGCATACCTGCGTGAAGCCCAGCTTGATGCGGCGTTGCTTGAAGGTGCGGGCAAACTGCTCCAGCTCCTCCAGATCACTGGGCTCCTCGGGGTGGGATGGTGGCTCCAAGCATTTAGGGGGCTGCGGGTCGGGCAGCATGTGGTGGGTCAGTATGATGGGGCAGGCAGGTGGGTGGGATGCCAGATAGAGGACAGCTGGGAAGGTGTTCAACCAGGGCTGCTGTCTCTGATCCCTCCCTTTCCTTCCAGCCTCTTCCTTCAGACTCCCTGTTCCTTCACACTCACTGTCAGTCCTGTTCAAGGTTTGACTGCTACCCTATGTTGGTCCCCTTATTGCCTAGAACTCGCTATACTTTATTTTTTCTGCCACAAACAGTTTCATTCTCTTCTCCTCCAGAAAACCTTCTGCCACAGAGTTTCTGGGAAGCTTAGAGAGTGAGCATGGCTTATCTGAGCTCCCACAGTAAATCCCTGGTAGTGTAGGGTTGGGCCTACTGCCCTTAGCTTCCTGTGTCTGTGGGTGGGCCAACAAGAGAGGAGATCTACCCTCCCCCCCCCACCTCCCCCTTCACTCAGTTCTCGGCTGACCCTGCTGCCCACTGGCCTGGCACACTCGGTGGGCAGTCTTACCTGTGTGGGAAGCCCAGCCCGAGGCTGGGAGGTCAGAAGAGCTCCCTGGGTTTGCTGAGGTAGCTGGAATAGATTTGGCGTCGGTAGCAGGCCTGGAGAACCAAGAAAGAATACACAGGCTGAGCCGGAAGTGGGAGGGGAGCCCAGATCCAAGGGGGCACAGGGAGGCTGTGAAGGGTGGTCTTACCTGGCTGACTCTGCTGGGCCTGTGGCAGCAGGAACTGAGCAGGTGGCTGGAGGTGGTGGCCTGGCACAAGCACCAGCTGCTGAAGCTGGAGGAGCTGCTGTATGTCCTGACAGGAGTGGATGGACAGAAAGACAGCCTGAGTTATCTGCCCTGCATCAGCTAAACCCATAGGGCTGAACTCAGAGACCTGGCACTTGGACACTGGGCAGTAAGCCAGGCTCCATGGGGTTCCAAACATCACCCAGTGGCTTCTCACTCTCAACCATGGGACTCAGAAAGTCCCACCTGGATGACCCCAGGGAGGATTTGCTCTGTTTGCCTTTTCCTTCCTGATGAAATATTTGTCTTGTCGTATGTTCACACAGAACAAATAGACCTGTTTTAAAATGTAAACCAGACCCAATGTTTCCTTTTCTTTCCCTTAAAACACCACCAAGGCAAATGATAGGACATCTAGAATTAGCTTTAAATGACTCCAGCAAATAGTGGGTATGTAAACTGGTACGACCACTTTGGGAAATTCTCTGGTAGTGTTGTGGTTTGAAAAAAGAAGGGATGTTGGAATTCTAGCCTCAGGACTTCAGCATGTGAATTCATTTGGAAAGTAGGTCTTTGTTGCTGATCAAGTTAAAATGGGTCAGCAGGGTGGGCTCTAATCCATGATGGCTGATGGTCTGATCAAAAGGGCAGATTTGGACAAAGAGATGACTAGACAGGAGGGGGGGAATAATGGGAAGAGACACAGGGGAAAGATGACCATCAGTAAGTCAAGAAAAGATGGGGGCAAGGCTCTCATGATATACAGTGCATGCACGAAGCCCTGGGTTCAATCCCTAATACAACACCACATACACACACCCACGTGCGCGTGCGCACATGCACGCACGCACAAACTGTTAACTCATGTTTCTCCCTAGCATGACTCTCAGTGAAAACAACTCATTCTCCCCAGAAGCCTGAAAGACAAGTGTCCAAGTGTCTGTGATTTTCATTCTGAATCAACAGGAAAAGAAACAACAGAGGATGGGGAAAATGCATCCAGGTTGCAGAGGGTCTCATAGTGAGAGGTTCAGATGGAGAACCTTTAACCAGAGCCCATTGAGCTACTTGGGCTGAGTCATAGTGTTCAGCTTTGATCCCTTCCCATTTCTTTCTCCACCATCCAGTCTATCTCCACCTCCTCCTACCAGCTTCCTCCTCTCTCTTTCTCTCTGTTGTCACTGTCCTGACCCATGTATTGGGACCATCTGCCCTGGACAACTCATTCTCCTTGAGCAGCAGCCAGAGGGATCTAATACAATAGAATTCTGAGCTTACACTCTGAAGTTTTTGGCATTTGACATAACCTAACACCCTCTTCCCTTCTCAGAATTAAACACACACACACACACACACACACACACACGCACACCAGCAAGTTGAGCATAGTGGCACAAATATGTAGCCCCAGCACTCAGAAGGCTGAGGCAGGAGGATCACTTGAACCTATGAAGTTTGAGCCCAGTCTGGGTAATATAGCAAGACCCAATCTCAAATAATTTTTAAAATAAAATACACAGAATTGCAAATGGAATGAATTACACTGAGATGCAAGTATATTTCCAATTGTGACACAGTTATCTGCCAGTTTCTTTATAACAAGAGCCAGCAATAGCTATGATGATAACTGTAATTTCAAAGCAGTGAGGAATGAAAACAATATTTTGCGACCACAATGACTAGAGTGGAATATGAAAGCCTCTGTATTCTGTTAGTGGCAAAGTCCTTGTCACAAACTGCGGCCAATTTACATTGACAGTGAAGGGAAATACTACATTTTCAGTCAGAGGATATGAAAAATTGAGACCTCTTTTTTTCCTGTGCAAGGTCTGAATTCTATCCTCAGGCCTTTCTTGGGTGGTCTATAGACTCCTGAACAAAAAAAGCAGACAGCATGAGTTTTTGAGTTCAAGCTCTACTATGCACACATGTGCGTGCATATATGTGCATGCACACACACATACACAAATTATTCTTGTAATCTCAGCTTCTCAAGAGACATAAGGAGACAATTAAATCCCCCATATGCATAACTAATATAAAATAATAAAAATAAATAGAGGAGGAACAAGATCCAAGGCCAGCCTTGGCAAATGCAAGAGACTCTATTGGAAAAGCAAACTAAAAGTACTAGGATGTGCGGCTCAAGTGGAAGCAATTTTCAAGGCCCTGAGTTCATTCCCCAGTACCATAGATAGATAGCTAGATAGATGATGATGATGATGATGATGATGATGATGATGATGATGAAGATAGATAGATAGATAGATAGATAGATAGATAGATAGATAGATAGATAGATAGATAGATAGAAAAATATAAATAGAACCATAAGGGCTTCTACCAAATTTAATCACATTTGTTATAGAATCTAGCTCTGCTACAGCCTTACCTGTCCCAGGCCTCTGCTTTCTTCTTCCACTTCATGCCGTCCTAACTCTAACTCTAATCCAGCCACAGTGATCCTGTTCCTGAACCCAAGAAAGGTTCCCTGCTCAGTTCTTCCTACTTCACATACATTTGGCTGGTCCCTCCTCTTCATCCAAGGCTCCAGCAAATGTCTGGCCTCAGAGAGTCCTCCACAGGCCACCTGCTATGATAAGGGGTCTTCCTTTTCCTCTGTCGCTTTTTATGTCATCCCAGCCTTTTCTTTCCCACATGGCACTATCTGCTTCTGTCTATCTTCTGGAGAGCGGGTGTCAGCTCCATATGTGAATGAATGAGATCCACCCAGAAAGGAGCCTCAGCATGGTGATGGTATTTGCTGACTAAAGGAATGAGACACACAGATTTTTCTGGGTAAAAGAAAAGGTGATTGGGATCAGAACTGAGGCTAACCAGTAGGGGGCCCCATTTCTTCACAATTTAGAGGCTGCAAGACTCTCTGAAGCCACTTGGGGGTGTGTTGTCACAGTCAGTGCAGAAATTACAGTAAAGGGACAGATGCCCAGGAAGGGCTTCTGGTCAGCCTATTTTGTGGATTAATTTCCTTGTCCCTAATCTGTGAGGAAAACTAGCCCAGAGGGCTAGCACACACCATTAAAGCTGAGAGGGGAAGGGACCAAGCCTATATTCTGCCAATATATTGATCGCTGCCAGTACAAACAACCTAACAAGCGATCACTAAAATTTCCATGAATGAATGGGACAAGCCCTCAGAGCAGACCAGCTATGCTTTACTGAAGCCAGAACTTTGGTCTCAGATGGGACAAAAGACAGATGACATGGGTGAATGGGGCGGGGGTGGGGGGTGGGGGTGGGAGGGAGGGGAAGGGGCAATCAATCACTTTCCTTTCTGGGCTGGGTTCTACCTTAGGTGGGGGAAGGAACAAGAGAAAGCCATGAGAATGAACTTGAGGAGGTCCCAGCCCCAGAGCCACCAGCTGCAACACAGCCCAGGTGCTGCGCTTCACTCCAGTGCCCAGGGCAGAGGGGCCAACCCCCACAGAGCCTCACCACCATGGCTGGGATGGCTGGTGCTGGCAGGTGAGCCTACTCTCACTTGCCATCTCTAATATGGTAAGTGGTGATTAGTTCTGGTCACCCCATGGCAGGACATTTTCTCTCTCTCTTAGACCTCAACCTTCCTAACATCCAAGACAGTGATACAAGTACTTTTGGAAAGATTTGGGCCTTAGAGTCATCACTACCCAGTGTTTTTGTTCCTCCCTCCCTCCTTCCTTCCTTCCTTCCTTCCTTCCTTCCTTCCTTCTTTCCTTCCTTCCTTCCTTTGTTTCTTTTTTTGAAGCTTGAACTCAGAGCCTGGGTACTGTCCCTGACCTCTTCCATTCAAGGCTAGCACTCTAGGGCTGGGAAGGTGGCTCAGTGGTACTTACGTTACATACATGAGGCCCTGGGTTTGATTCCTCAGTATCACATGAGCATAAAAAGCCAGAAGTGGGCACTGTGGCTCAAGTGGTAGAGCGCTAGCCTTGAGCTGAAGAGCTGAGGGACAGTGCCCAGGCCCAGAGTTCAGGCCCCATGACTGACCAAAAAAAAAAAAAAAGCTAGCATTCTACTACTTTGAGCAACAACTCCACTTCCAGTTTTCTGGTGGTTTACTGGAGATAAGAGTCTCATAGACTTTCCTGCCTGGGCTGGCTTTGAACAGTGAATCTCATATCTCAGCCTCCTGAGTAGCTAGGATTACAGGCATGAGCCACCGATGCCCAGCCCAGTCATTTCTTTCTGAGTGCAGTTTTCTGATCTACGAAATGGGGATACAAGTGTTTAATTATTCATTCTTGCTTTGAGGCCTGAGTATAATCATTATTCAAAGAACACTTTGTGGTACCGGGGATTAAAACCAGGGTCTTAATTATGTGCCTTACCACTTGAGCCGCACACCCAGCTCCTTTGTTTGTATCTTTGTTTTTAAGACAAGAGTCTCACTAACATTGCCCAAGTTGGCCCCAGACTTGTTCTCCTCCTGTTTCTGTCTCCAGAGTAGCTGGGATTACAGGTATCCACCACCTTGCCCGGCTTCAGAGAGCACTTTGGAAATGGCAAAATAAATCTGAAATTCAGAGCCCTGGCTGCCAGTGCTCTTGAGAGTGTCTGTCTCACCCATAGCCACCCAGGCTCTGCCCAGTGTCAGGCGGGGACATCTGCCTGTCCACTCAGTGTCTTCACTTGCATAATTAAGAGAATCGTCAAACCCCACCACGGCCCAAAGAAAGTCTTAGTTTCCTATCCTAGCTTTCCAGAATGCCTGTCTCCTGCGTCCCTGCTCCCCCCTCCCCATCCCAGCCCTCGCACACCATCTTCTCCAACTCAGGAAAGGACCTCATCACCACCTTGGAGGAGAAGCCAAAATTCTAGGAGGCATCATTGACCTGGTCTCACGTAAAGCAGAGGCCACACCCTGCGCTATCATTTTCTGGGGAGCGATCCACCCTGTCCCCTACCTAGGCACCTGCACGGGCTTCCTACTGCCCCCCCCCATTCTCTTCCCAGCCCCTGCGGTCCACTCTCCCCACAACCTCCAGAGGAGCTTCCTAAAGAGCCAATCAGGTCATGGCATTTCCCCATTTCACCACCCTGGCCCTAGCGAACACAAGGCCCTGGGTTCATCCCCAGTACTGCAAAAATCACAGAGACAAACCCCAAGACCTCCCATCAACCTTGGTACACTTTCAAATTCCTCGTGGGCCTTTTCCCTCAACTTCCATATGCCTTCCCTCTCCCCAGGCTGCGCCAGCCATACATGTCCCTCTGTACCTTGAACAAGCCAAGCTGGTTTTCACCTCAGTACCTTTGCACTTGCTGTTCCCTCTTCCTGAAATGCTCTTCCCCCGGCTGCTTTCATGACTGACTCATTCGGCCCTCTGCTCTCAAAGGCCGAGCTTCGTAGTGAAACCTTTCCTAACCACCCATTACACGGGGCTCCTCCCTTTCCGACACTGCCTTGTTTCATTTTCTACATCACACTTACTCTGAAACTGTCCTTTTTGCTGGCTCGTGTATTTGTTTACTGTCTGTCCTTCCCCTCTGCTGAGGACATAGGGTTCTCAGGGGCGGCGACCACTGCCTTGTTCACAGTTGGCCCTGAATGGACACCTAGCCTACACAAAGGGCTTAATAAGTGCCGGTTCCATGAATAACCGCACTATGGTTAGTCACTAGAGGACTTTCTAAAGGGGAGGGTGCGTCCAGTGTGGGCCCAATCTCCAAGGCTAGCCTGCTCTGTGGAGCCCAGGAAGTCCTGGCCATTGGGGAACCATCCACAGGGAGAATGCTAACATTCCATGACAGACATGCACCTGAAGATCCCAATCCAGGGACCACCAGCCCCAAGGCTCCGTGCATGCACTGGCTACAGCCAGGTCTGGCACTGCTGGGCCTTCTTCAAACACCAGGCCCCGCTTCTTCCTTCTGGGTGCTGACCTCTCTCAGGCGCAGGTCACGAGGGCCCTGGGGCTCACATTGCCTTTGTGGGGAGCTCGTGGGTACTGACTTTACACTCACTAGTGCACATATTTAACTCCTCTGGGCAGTCACGTGGCAATATTCCTTGCCCTACCACCCTAGTGGGTTTCTCTGGGAAACCTTCATTCACTAGGCCCTACCAGCCTTAAAAAAAATTTGTTTTGTTTTCTTTGTTGTTGTTGTTTTTTATTTATTTATTTATTTTTGCCAATCTTGGAGCTTGAACTCAAGGCCAGGTCACTGTCCCTGAGCTTTTTTTTTTTTTTTTTTTTGCTCAAGGCTAGCACTCTACCACTTGAGCCAGCACCACTTGTGGCCTTTTGTTTTTATGTGGTACTGAGGAATCGAACCCAGGGTTTCAAGCATGCTAGGTACCACTAAGCCACCTTCCCAGCCCTTTGTTTAGTTTTATTTTCTGTCCTATTAGAAAACTAGAAATTCTTTTTTGCCACCTTTCGAACACAAAAGAATGTTTTAACGCTTACCACTAAGTTTTCAATCAGTGCCAACACTTACACTGAAATATTTCTCTGGAGAGATATTTTCCCTTTCTGTGATTGAAAGCCAGCAATCTATCATCACCTGATTAGGCAGTAAACATCCATGTAGCTCTATCCCAAAGTAAAAGACAGTATGCTGGGTGTTGAACAAATTATCCAATGGAATTGTAACGGTCCCTCCATTGGTACATGCACAGAAACTGCAGGAAGAGATCTTGCTAAACTGTCTTCTAACCAGAAATTATGGATGAACTTTCTCCCTTTATACTTGATATGATTTAGAAGTGAAAAGAGTTTCTGGGTGGTTTAGAGCTTTGTATAACTAGGTGGCATGAGCCACCAATGCTGAGCCAGCTGCGCTTTTAGCTGCTTACTTCGGAGAGAAGGTCTCAAGAACTTTTCTTCCTAAGTTGCCCTCAAACTGATCCTGCTGCTGTTTTCTGCCTCCTGAGTAGCTAGTAGTATGGGCCACCACCAGTACAAGGCCTTTAGTCTTTTTTTTTTAAGTATTATTTTTTTAATTTATTTTTTAGTGGTACTGGGATTTGAACTCTGGGTTTTGCACTTTCTAGACAAGCACTCCTACCACTTGAGCCACAGCCTTGTCCCATTTTGCTTTAGTTTTGTTTTGGATACAGTCACACCCTTTTGCCCCAGGGGTTGGCATCAGATGTCAGTATCTCAGTTTTCCTACCTATACCTGCCATTTAGTTGGGATGGCGGGAATGAAATGCCATTCCCAGCCTATTCTAGCCTTCTTGGTGCGTTTCAGGTGAAGCATTTTGAGTGGTCCATTGTGTTTCTGGTTCACTTTAAGTGGAGAGGCCCCACCTCCACCCCAGGGAGAGCAATCAGGGCTGTGACTCACATTCAAGTCCCAAGCTTCCTGCCAGGTGGCCAGGGAATGTTTGTGAGATGGAGCAAGAAGGGAATGGAATAGGCAAGGGAACTAGAAGAGAGGAAGGCGCAGGAGCGGGGCTCCAGCCCAGAGAGATACAGTAATGGGCAGCTAGGGCCACAAGAGCGGTGGCCTGGCCCTGTGTGGCACCAAGCAACACAGGAGACACAGAACAAACCACTGTGGGAGAACCAGAGCCACAGGGCAACTCAGCCACTGAGAAAGAAATCTCTGAAACAAACCAGGTCCTGCTTTGCACTTGCTGAGGATCACAGGGAGAGACTGAAGGCCTAGGGATACAGAAAAGAGGCAAGGACTGGCAGAGAGACTTTCAAGAATACCCTGGCAATCAGATAGCAGGTGGCAGAGGGTCTGCCTGCTGAGGGGGGCAGACAGGCCCAGGGGAACCTGGGGTTCATGAACACAAGAAGTATCTGTTGCTCCTGGGGTGATGTGACCTGGCTGGGCCTTCAAGCTGCTGGCCTCTCCTCCTTCCTCTAGAATTTGTTCTCTCTGTTTCTTTAAAAAGGTCAGGAATTCCTTCTGGACTTCCTGGAAACTTCCTGGAGGCAAAGACTCTAGAGTTGGGCCTAATGATGAAGAGGAGCTGTCAGATAAAGAAGGGAGCAACTCTAGGTAGAACAGGAGTAGAGCTCCAAACTCCTGGTGTTGCACATTGAAGGGCTGTGGCCTGTGTGCGCACTATGAAGCAAACTAGACACCTGCTGCTGGCGCCTCTGGTGGCCCAGATGGGAGGGGCTGGGAGCCATGCGTGAAGGACAGCTAAAACAGCAGCCATGGGCCATATGGTTAGAGACCTGGGCTCACAGGCCAGCCCTGATACTAAGGCTCTCAGTGTGACCTGGGCATGTCACCTTGCCTCAGGGAGCCTGACTAAGGTGAAGGTTTTTGGGTTCAGAGGTCATGCTGGCATAGTGCATAGACTATAGTTAACAGTGTCTGTGGTGAACAAGAAGCTGACAAGGCTGTGTTTGGAGGCCTCATCGTGGAGACGAGTGGCGGGATTTCAGAGTGTCTCTAGGGGGCTAGGCAGGATGCTCTAAGCAAGCAAGAGATTGGCTCCGTGCTCAGGAAAGTCCCGCGTGGGAACATGGGTAATGGGATAGGCAGGGTGTCTGGAAGGGTGAGCTGGCAGGGACAATCTCTAGGGGCCCTGGTACTTGGTTTTGTAGCATAATAATGCTTGGTTAAGGGAAGTTAGCAGGTTCCTTCGCTGCAGGATTTCTTGGGACTTTCACCATCTTAAAATACAATTGTAGGTCTGGGAATGTGGCTTAGTGGTAGAGTACTTGCCTAGTATGCCTTGGGTTCGATTCCTCAGTACCACATACCCAGAAAAAGTCGCAAGTGGTGTTGTGGCTCAAGTGGTAGAGTGCTAGCCTTGAGCAACAGAAGCTCAGGGGCAGTGCCCAGGCCCTGAGTTCAAGCTCCAGGACTAGCAAAAAACAAAAACAAAAACCCAGAAACAACAACAAAAAATTATAGACTCAAATGATTTTGGAGACCAGAAGATGAGTGAGTCATGGAGAATGCCTGTCAGATCAGTAGCTGTCTAAACTCCTATATTGTAGGCACTGATGATCTACCTTGGAGATTATTGGCCATTATTGAATTGAACTGGTCCCCCTCAAAAGATAGTTTGGGGTCTTATGACAAAGTAGGTACTGGCATAATGACTGGGGTCCTTACAAGAAAGGGAAATTTGAGGAAAGGAAAGGGAACTAAGGAAGTTGGGTGCCACTGGTTCATGCCTCTAATCCTAGTCTGAGGCCAACCTGGGCAAAAAAGTGTATGAGACCTCTTCCTAACTATGGAATGGAGATAAGATATGCCTGTCATCCCAGCTATAGTAGGAAATGAAAAATAGAACTATAGCTCAGGTATGCACTTGAGCAGGAAGTGAGACCCCATTTCAAAGTTAACCAGTAAAAAAAAAAGGCTGGAGGCAAGGCTGAATGGTAGAGCACCCGACTAGCGAGCAGAAAGCCCTGAATTTAAAGTCCAGTAAGAAAGGAGAGAAAAGGAAAGAGAGAGTGAGATAGAGAGAGAGAACCCTGACTTTGAACTTGTGGCCCGTGGCTGGAGGTCAGCCCCTCCAGCACACCCACTCTACTGCATCCGTGCAGAGTGTGGCTTCCGTGGCCACCCTTACCTGTGCTGTGAGCTGGATGGGCTGGGACAAGGTGAGCTGTGGGGTCCCTGGGGGCTGGCTGGCAGGCTGTGGTGGTGGCAGGTCGCCTCCCCCAGAGGAGGTGGGGGGCTGTGAGGTGGAGGAGGAGGCAGAGGCAGAGGAGGAGGAGGAGGAGGTGGAGGAGGATGCAGCGGCAGCGGCGGCAGCGTTGGCGGCGGCGGCGGCGCTGGACTGCTGCACGGCGGCGGCCAGCAGCTGGGCCTGGGCCTGCTGCAGGAGTAGCTGCTGCTGAGCTGGCATCAGCGCCGTGAGCTGTGGGCAGGCGAGCGGGCAGATGGCGGGAGAGGGTAGGAGCAGAAAAGGCAGAGAGCGGTTAGAGCCAAAGCCAAGCAGACAAGAAAACAAGTCTTTGAGGGGGAGGGGAGGGGAAGAGAGAGGGGCCAAGAGGCAGATATGAGAGAGTGGCCATAGTCCTGGGGGGACTGGTGGGTGGTATGTGCCCCACCCCTGTTCTTCCCCAGTGTACTTACCCCAGCTAACTGACTGCCCGTCAGCATGAGCTGGGCCTGGGGCAGATGTGGCTGAGCCGGCTGGGGGGGCGGGGGTGCTGCTTGGGCTGAGTCACCACTGGGGTCTTCAGCCTTGATCTGGGGGGGAGAGAGGCAGGGTCCGGGACCCCAGAATGTTAAGTGGAGGCCAGAGAGAATGCCCACCTGTGAATCAAAGAGAGGGCATGTGTGTGGCAATGGTAACCTTGGGCTGGCGCAGGAGGAGCCAACTGGAGGATGAAAGTGAGGCTGAGGCTCAAGCCTCCAACCAGTCCTCTAGCCTCAGTTTCTCCACCAGTCACCTACACCCAGACTCCTTCCAGGAGAGATCACCTTTGGGGAGTACTTTTCTCCTCCGGAGTCACTTGCCCCATCTAAAGACTAGGAAATGGGGCCACTGGGAGTCTGGAGGAGCAAAAGAAGGGGCTCTGGCACTCACACCCCTCAGCCAGAGGTATATCTCTTTTTCCAACAGAATGCAATTTTGTTGAAAGGGTATTAAAACAAAAACACATCACTTGGAACTTGGGCCACAAACTCAAATAGTTATGGAGACGAGCACCGGTATAATGGGTGGCATGGGCAAGGGTGGGTCGGGTGGGCTGGAGGAACACTCCCACCCAAAGGGGAGGCCTGCTCAGCTCCTACCCTGCCCCCCACTGCCACTCATTTCAGAATGTGAAACAGGAACACTGCAAGGGAGAGCGAAGCAGCGTGCGGATCCTGGGCTATGGACAAACCACCTGTGGTCCAGGGCTACAGAGTTCCAGCCCTCAACCCTGGAGGTCCACCAGCCCCTGACTGTCTCTCTGTTATCTGTATCTTATATCGTGCACAGAGACCAGACCAGCATCAAGCCTTCTTGCCTTCCTCCTCTCCTCCAAGCCAGATACAGCTGGCCATGGCTGAAAGGAGCAAATAAGACACAGGAGGAAGGGGAGAGGCCAGGAGCACAGGATGGATCACACACCTGAAGGGCCACAACGGGGATCAACCTTCAGCCCAGTGTCCCAACACTATTCTGGAAAAATCCTTCCCACAGAGAGGGAAAACAACTTGTATAAGGTGACACAGCCCATTAGTGGGGCAGCAGTAGGGTGGGGGGAGATTTGAAAAGCAGATGGAGACAGATAGAGGCTCAGGAATGGCAAAATGATCAACAGTGAGCTCTAAATTATGGATAAAGCATGAGAAGCTTTAAGGAATGAGGAGCCTAGCAGGAAATGACACTACCAGAAGTCAGAGAAGGGCTGGGGATGTGGCTTAGTGGTAGAGCACTTGCCTCACATGCATGAAGCCCTGGGTTCAATTCCCCCCCAGTACCACATAAACAGAAAAAGCCAGAAGTGATGCTGTGGCTCAAGTGATAGAGTGCTAGCCTTGAGCAAAAGAAGCTTAGAGATAGTGCCCAGGTCTGTCCTGAGTTCAAGCCCCTGGACTGGCAAAAAAAAAAAGAGTCAGGGGAATGATTCTCCCTGGCAAGGACATGAAGAACCCCCAGAAGGCCAGTCACATTCTGCTGGGTTTTTTTTTTTTTTTTTTGCATATTTTGTTTTGTTTTTTTCTTTCCTGGTCCTAGGGCTTGAAGTCTGGGCCTGGGTGCTATCCCTGAGCTTCTTTTGCTCAAGGCTAGCACTCCACCACTTGAGCCCACAGCTCCACTTCTGGCTTTTTCTGAGTAGTTTATTGGAGATAAAGAGTCTCATGGACTTTCCTGCCTAGGCTGGCTTTGAACCAGTCTCCTAAGTAACTATGATTACAGGCATGAGTCACCGGCACCTGGCACATTCTGCTTCTTGATCTGATAATTGGCCCCAAGAGGTATGTTCAGTTTATGTCATATTTCAATGTGAAGAGTTTAAAAAAAAGTCCCCATAATGTTGATGGTCCAGTGGCTCATTTCTATAATCCCCAATGACCTGGGAAGTAGAAATAGAGAGGATCAAAGTTTGAGGCCATTCCAAGAAAAAAGTTATTTAAATCTTCATCCTAACAAATAATCTGGGCATGGTAGTGTATGCCTATAAACCCAGCTAGATAAAAGAATCATGGTCCAAGGCCATCCCCAGGCAAAAATGTGAGACTGTATCCAAAAAGCAACTAAAGCCAAGGGTGGGGCTCAAATAGTAAAGCATCTGCCTAGGAAGTGCAAGACCCTGAGTTCAAATCCAAGTACTTTCAAAACAAATATATTGAGTGCCATGGTGAGAACACTATTCTCATTTCAAGTTTTTAAAAACTCTTTTTGGCTATCTAAGAAAGTCTCTGTGTAGCTGACAAGGTATGGTAATATCACAACTATATGGGAAGTAGAGATTCAAGGCTGAAGATCCAAGACCATGGGTTGGGAATGTGGCTTAGTGGTAGAGTGCTTGCCTCCCAAGCATGAAGTCCTGGGTTCAATTCCTCAGTACCACAAACACAGAAAAAGCCAAAAGTGGCACTGCGGCTCAAGTGGTAGAGTGCTAGCCTTGAGCAAAAGAAGCTCAGGGACAGTGCCCAGGCCCTTGAGTTCAAGCTCCAGGACTGACAAAAAAATTCTGAGGCCAAACCCAGGAAAAAGTACATGGCCCTATCTGAGAAATAACTGAAGGACTGGAGTGTGGGCTAAGTGGTAAAGCACCCACCTAGGAAGTGCAAGGCCCTAAACTGAAACACTAGTAACTGTCAAATAGAAAAAGAAAAGCCAGAGCTAGGAATGTGGCTTAGTGGCAACGTGCTTGCCTAACAAGCATGAAGCCCTGGGTTCAATTCCTCAGTACCACATAAACAGAAGTCAGAAGTGGCACTGTGGCTCAAGTGGCAGAGTGCTAGCCTTGAGCAAAAGAAGCTCAGGGACAGTGCCCAGGCCTCCTGAGTTCAAGCCCCAGCACTGGCAAAAAAAAAAAAGAAAAGTCTGAGGGAGGGGATGGTAGGGGGAAAACAATGGAGGGGGTAACAATGTTCAAGAGGAAGTGTACTCATTACCTCACTCATGTAACTGTAACCCTCTGTATAGTATCTTTACAATAAAAAAATTAAAAAAGAACATATATACATATATATATATATTTGTAAAAAAAAAAAAGAAAAGTCTTAAGATGTCTTAAATATCTCTCCAATGTTGGCTAAATCTCTCCTTCTAGCTGACGGAGAACAAGCCTTAGACCCTTGAGCACATAGAAGACTCTGGGGTAAATGGTAATAAACATTGTATTTATTTCCATGGCCTACGATTCTGTTTTTCCATTCATCAAATTTCCATTTAAAAACCATTTATTCAAGCTGTCCAAAAAGAGAGGCAGTGTATGAGTGGATAATTGCTGAAGCTGATAGATGAGTTCCTGGAAGGTTTATTTTCATTATATCCTGTCTATTTTTATATCAGCTTCACATTTTTCCATAATAAAGTGTTTTTTAACTGAGCCACTTAGCAAAATTATTATGTAAATAATTGTACACGGCTATATGTCCAAGATGATGCTGGGAGCACATGAATCATGGGAGGAGCACATGAATCATGGCAGCGGGAGAAAGACTGGTCCAGGACAGATGGAGAGAAATTGAGAGGCAAAGGCTAGGACCAGAGAAACAGGCTGAGCTCTGAAGCGAGCCAGGTCTGGGAAGGAGAGGACAACCCTTTTGTTCCCTCTGTCCCACTGGCTTCTCTGGTGAGGAAAACCAGCAAAAACCTGATTCAGCTCAGGAGAGGAGGTGGGAGTGGGCTTAGGGTCTCGGGTCTCAGACACTAGAGCCGCAGGTCAAGGGCCACTTTTCTCCTCCAGGCACTGATCAGCGTGCTCAGGACAGAGGGCTCACAAAGCACTTTATCCTCCCCTCGGGGCATACCAGATGTGGAAGGGACCTCACAGCCCCTCCAACCTAACTGCCCTCCAGCCCCCACCAGTGTCAGAGAAGAGGAAACTAATAAAACCCAGAGAGGGGAAGTGACTTTCCCATGGTCACAGAGTAACACTGTGGCTGGGTGGAGAGCAGTTCTCAGCCTCCCACCCCATCCCTCAGCCACCTCTGGTCAGGGTCAAGGATTTTGCTCCTGTCTCCTCTGGTGCTACCCCTCGGGTCTCCGGAGGTTCCCCGCCCCCCTTTGCACCAGGATGAAGGACACAGACCCCAGCACAGGGCCTCATCTGGATTTGGAATCTGTACCACTCAGCTGCTTCAAGCAGCTCTCCATCACCCTCTCCTGCACCCCTACAGCTGTCCTCACTGGGCCTCCCCCCCTCCACCTGCAATGCTGGCCCCCTGAGGGTATGTGTTGGAGGGCAGGGGTAGTCAGGGAAGTCGGGATGGGGGCGGGGCCCTGGCTTCCTGTTGTTCAGCACCCTGGGACTCTGGGGGGGATTTCCCTTACCGCCCCCACCCCCCCAGGGAAGAGGAAGGAGTTGGGGTGATTCATAGGCCTGGGGAGGGGATCCTTGGGTGTCACTGGACGCTTTCACAGGCCCTGGGTCACGCCTAGCTCCCCACCCCCAGACACCCTTCCCCCCAGTGTTCCCACAGGTGCACTTACCTTGGTGCTGGGACCAATTGGAGACACAGCGAATGGGGAGGCCTTATTCTGGGGGTTCTGCAAAGAGAAAGTGGGGTCAGGGAGATGGGAAGAGCATGATGAAATAGCTTTAGACACTGCCCCTCCCGTCCTCCTCCCCTCCATGCCCCGTGCTCATCCTTTCCCTTCTGACCTGATGGTTAGTG
Source organism: Dipodomys ordii (assembly GCF_000151885.1). Taxonomy (NCBI): domain Eukaryota; kingdom Metazoa; phylum Chordata; class Mammalia; order Rodentia; family Heteromyidae; genus Dipodomys; species Dipodomys ordii. The sequence continues at coordinate 2,111,812 of NW_012267372.1, read as the reverse complement.
TCTGGTCCATTTCTTTCAGTGTCTACAAAGAGAAGGAATGGATATGGTGCCATCAGTCATGCTGGCATCCCCCCCCTTCACCTGTGCCCACTCCCTGACCCTCCCCACTCACCTGTGTGCTCTGACGGGGAGTCCAGACCTTCCTTCTCGGCCTCCAGGGGCTTAGACATTCTTATTTCTGGGAAGAGAGAAGGATGAAAATGGGGAGGGGGAAAGGAAGCCAAAGGGTTCCTCTGCGAACACCCCCAAACTCCCCTTCTCCAAACTCCCCCCTCCCCGCCTCCGCTACACACTCATATCCTAGCCATCTTTGAAATGAGGTATTCGCGGTTCCGCTGCCTTGGCCTGGTAAAAGCCAAGACCGTGGCCCTTAGGCCCCTAAAACCTTTATCTCATTTAGCCTCACATCACTCCAAAAAGGGGCTTGCGGGTGCAACCCACCTTAAGGCAATGGGGCAGGGTGGGAGAGTTCCTGAGGAGGCTGAGGAACAAGTGTGACCTCTGTCTTCTTCCCACCGACCTCTGGCCTCTTCCACTACCCCTGTGGGGCCTGGGCTCCCGTCCTGCCTCGGGGCAGGTTTCGAGTGAGACATGTTTTCCACTCTGAGTGGGGCCTGGGAGATGTAATGGGGCTGCAGTGTCCCCAAAGGAAAGAGCTGTCAGATTTGGGTGTGATTCAACCGCCCCGGGGCCCAGCACTTTCCCATGCCCACCTCACTCCACCAGCCTTCCTCCTGTGTGCGGGTTACAGCCCTCACAACCCCACCCCTCTGCTTCCAACCAAGACTACAGCCTCCAGGCTAGTCCTAGCCCTTCAACTCCAGCAGTACCCCAAAGTAGTGAAAGCCACCTAACAATCAATGGAACAAATGTTCCAGCGGCGCAGGCTCAGCTCACACAGGGGAGGAAACAGGCTCCAAGAAGGGGGTGTTGCCTCACCCAAGAACATGGCAACAGGGCAAAGGGGCCCCTACTACACACAGTTCTTTGGGACTCCTGCTTGTAATCTGAATTGCTTCAGTCTAAGGGGCCTCCGTCTTCCTCCACATCTCATCTCCGACAGTCCTTTACCCAAGCTCAGTCTGATACTGACACCCACTCTTCCCGGCCCTGGACCCCAGCACCGATCTCAGTCCCAATGTGTGCCCCAATGGCTCAAGTCTTTCATTTGACCTTGAGGCCCAACATAACCTCAAACTGTGACCCTACCTCTATCAAAGGAGCTGTCCAACTCAATTGTGCCAGGCACTCAAGTTATTTAAGGATAACTCGGTAGGGCTGGAGTGTGGCTTGAGTTGTAGAGAACTAGTCAGTAAGCAAGCAAAGCAAGTGTGTGGCCCTGAGTTCAAACCCTAGTACACCAAAAATTAAAAATAAATAAGCTGGGGCTGGGAATGTGGCTTAGTGAGAGAGTGCTTGCCTAGCATGCATGAAGCCCTGGGTTCGACTCTTCAGTATCACATACATAGAAAAAGCCAGAAGTTGGGGGGGTGAGGGGGGAAGGATGGGAAGGGATGGGAAGGGGAAACAAAGGAGGAGGCTACAATGCTTGGTAAGAAATGTATTCATTATCTTGCCCATGTAATTGTAACCCCTCTGTACAGTATTTTCACAATAAAAAAAGAAAAAGAAAAAGCCAGAAGTGGTGCTGTGGGTCAAGTGTTAGAGTGTTAGCAAAAGAAGCTTATGGACAGTGCCCAAGTCCTGAGTTCAAGCTCCAGGACTTGCAAAATAAATAAATAAGTAAATATATAAGCTGGGTATGAGTGACACACTCCTGAAATCCTAGCTACTCAGGAGGCTGAAATCTAGGAGATGGAGATTTGAAACCAGCCAACACAGAAAATTACAGGAAACTTCCATGTCCAAAATAACCAGCAAAAAGCCTGGCTGGAGGTGTGGCTCAAATGGTAGTGAACAAGCAAGTCAAGCAAATATAAAACTCTGAGTTCAAACCGTGGCACTGACAAAAATAAATATGAACAAACAGACCAACACAGCTCAATTGAGGGATTTGAAGAATTACACAATGAAAAAATAACATTTAGGAATAGTGTAAGCTTTACTTGATAGGGTTGGAGGCATTTCTCAAGCGATAGAGCACTGCCAGCAAGCACAAGGCTCTGAGTTCAAATCCCATTATCAATTATTAACAACAACAACACTTGAATTACCCAAGTCATGTTTTTAGATTCTAGATTTAAAAGCCAGGTCATGTATTGCTGGTGCAAGTGTAAACTGAGACAAGCACTATTCAGGAAGTGGATGAGACACACCCCTCCCTTTGACCCTGCACATCCATTCCTGGGCATCCACTTAAAACATGCACCTGCCACCAAAGGGCCCCCAGACAGGTGTTGTCTCAACCTTTCTATAAGGGATCCAGCCTGCAAAGAACCCAAGGGCCCACCAACAGGTGAGTGGGTAAACCAGTGTTGTCTGTCCATTCAATAGAACACACTACAATAGTGAAAAAAGAACAAACACACTGCAATAATGAATAAACAACCAAGTCCAGGTGCCAGTGGCTCACACCTGTCATCCTAGCTACAGGATCCTGGGACCTAAGGCTCATAGTTCGAAGCCAGCCTGGGCAGTAAAGTCTATGAGACTCTTATCTCCAATCAATTACTAAAACAAAAACAAACACAAAAAACAGAAGTGGCTTTGTGGCTCAAGTGGTAGAGCACTAACCTTGAGCAAAAGAAACTCAAGGAAAGCACCCAAGCCCTGAGATAAAAAAACAAACAAACAAACAAAAAGAACAAAGTTCTGCTCTGTGTACCTTGTTGAATCTCACAGATCGAAAGTTACCATACACAAAGTCAAACATATAGTTTCCATTTCAATACACAGAGTTCAAAGCCAAGCAAGTCTTCCCTGGACCACTAGGTGATGAGTGGCTTGCTTCTCTGGGCTCCCCAGCTTTTGAATGCCCATCACGCCCTGACCCACCCTGGGCAGTGGGCCTCTTCCCACCCCTCACCCCTGACTATGGGTTCCTTGCAGTTCAGTGGAGTCATCACTGCACAAGTCTCCACTGTGTCTCTCATTCATTCATTTATATATATATAATATTTATTTTATGACCATTTATATATATATATATATATATATATATATATATATGCCAGTCCTGGCCTTGAACTCAGGGCATGGGCACTGTGTTTCTTTGGCTCGAGGCCAGCACTCTACCACTAAGCCCACTAAGCCACATTCCCAG
>NW_012267372.1:2093998-2108539 GCF_000151885.1 Dipodomys ordii | reverse complement strand
TATATATATATATATATATATATATATATATATATTTGCCAGTCCTGGCCTTGAACTCAGGGCATGGGCACTGTGTTTCTTTGGCTCGAGGCCAGCACTCTACCACTAAGCCCACTAAGCCACATTCCCAGCCCATATATATATATATATATATATGTATATATCTTTATTTATGTAGATTGTCAGTATTAGGTTTTGAACTCAAGGCCTTCTACTTACTAAGCAAGTGCTCTACTACTTGAGATACACATTCAGCTCTTTCTTTCTCTTTTTTTTCTTTTTCTTTCTTTCTCTCTTTCTTTTTTCTTTCTTTCTTTCTGTCAGTCGGGCTTAAACTCAGGGCCTGGACTCTATCCCTGAGCTTTTCTACTCTAGGCTAATGCTCTACCACTTTGAGCCACAGTTCCACTTGCAGTTTGGGGGAAGTACATTGGAGATAAAGGGTCTCAAGGACATTCCTGCCTGGGCTGGCTTTGAACCGTCATCCTCAGGTCTCAGCCTCCTGAGTAGCTAGGATTACAGGTGTGAGCCACCAGAGCTCAGCTTCTATTTTGCTTTTTAAAGTTATTTTTCAGAGAGAATCTCCCATGTATGTCTAGGCTGCCTTCAGACCACAATCCTGTACTATGCCTTCCTCAGTTCTGGAATTGTGTGTGGACCACGGCCAGCCACAACTGTGTCTTTGGAATGACCAATTCCTCCACTGACCAGGGCTGGCCAAACAAGCCCCCATCTCTGCTGTTGCCTGACACCTCAACCCTCCACCAAGCAACTCTGCCTTCAACTGTCATGGTAAGGGTCCCTCTGCCACAATGGTAAATATAGACAGAGTGGTTTGAGTATGGCGCTGATGGCTCACACTTGTAACCCGAGCTACTCAAGGCTGAGATCTGAGGATCGTGCTTTTAAGCCAGCCTGGGCGATGTATCTCACTTTTTAGAGGAACTGGAAATATAAAGAGGCCAAACCCCTTGGAGCTGTCTTGAACCTTGAGTCTCACCGTTCTCAAGCTAGAACTACCCTGGGCTGCCAGGCCCGAGCTCACCACCCTTGCCCCAAATGCCCCAGGTCTGGGACTTGGGTCCCCCCCCACCCGCCCCACAACACCCTTCGTGGCCCTCCCTCCCTGGACTTTCACTTCTCCTCTGCGTTTCCCCCAGCCAGTTTTAGCAGACTCAGGCCAGCTTCTCGTTAGCACTTACCGAAAATGGGGCTAAATATAGAGGGCCCAAGGACTGCCCCTCACCCCTTCTGGCCCCACTTGGCCTGTCCCTTGGGTCCTCTGCCTCCACAGCCTGCCTCCATCAAGAGCCAGGAGCCCCTGTGGGCAGGGCTGGTGCTGCTGGGAAGCTCGGTGGGGGCAGCTGGCCCAGCCCCTGGCCTCCCCAGCAACAGCACCTCACACGCCCTCAGCCTCCCCAGCTGTTCCCATGGCCTCACGGCCTCACGGGAATGAGCACTTCTTAGCGATCAGGAGGGAAGGATGGAAGTATGGGCAGCAGCAACCACACGAGAGGTGGCCCTGGCTGTGCTGATGACAGGCAAGAGATGCTATACAGTGACCATATCACAGCTACAGCCACAGCCTGCATACATGAGACATCACACACACACACACACACACAGAGCCAGCACACATGAGACATCACACACACATGAGACACAGCACACACATACACACACAGCCAGCACACATGAGACACAGCACACATACACACACAGCCAGCACACATGAGACACAGCATACACACACACACAGCCAGCACACGAGACACAGCACACACACACACACACACAGCACACATACACACACAGCCAGCACACATGAGACACAGCATACACACACACACAGCCAGCACACGAGACACAGCACACACACACACACACACAGCCAACACACATGAGACACAGCACACACACACATACACAGCCAGCACACATGAGACACAGCACACACACACACACAGCCAGCACACATGAGACACAGCACACACACACACACACACACACAGCCAACACACATGAGACACAGCACACACACACATACACAGCCAGCACACATGAGACACAGCACACACACACACACAGCCAGCACACATGAGACACAGCACACACACACACAGCCAGCACACATGAGACACAGAACACACACACATGCACAGCCAGCACACGAGACACAGCACACACACACATGCACAGCCAGCACACAAGACACAGCACACACACACACACACACAGCCAGCACACATGAGACCAAGCACACACACACACACACAGCCAGCACACATGAGACACAGCACACACACACACACACACAGCCAGCACACAAGACACAGCACACACACACACACAGCCAGCACACATGAGACACAGCACACACACACACACACACACAGCCAGCACACATGAGACACAGCACACACACACATGCACAGCCAGCACACATGAGACACAGCACACACACACACAGCCAGCACACATGAGACACAGCACACACACACACACAGCCAGCACACATGAGACACAGCACACACACACACACATAGCACACACACACATGCACAGCCAGCACACCTGAGACACAGCACACACACACGCACACAGCCAGCACACAAGACACAGCACACACATACACACACAGCCAGCACACATGACACAACACACATACACACAAGCCAACACACATGAGACACAGCACACACATATACACATACACAGCCAGCACACGAGACACAGCACACACATATACACACAGCCAGCACACATGAGACACAGCATACATACACAGCCAGCACACATGAGACACAACATACACACACATGCCAACACGCATGAGACACCGCACACACACATGCACAGCCAGCACACATGAGACACAGCACACACATGCCAACACACATGAGACACAGCGCACACACATGCACAGCCAGCACACATGAGACACAGCATACACACACAGCCAGCACACATGAGACACAACACACACAAGCCAACACACGAGATACAGCGCACACACACGCACAGCCAGCACACATGAGACACAGCACACATACACACACAGCCAGCACACATGAGACATAACACACACATGCACAGCCAGCACACATGAGACACAGCACACACACACACAGCCAGCACACACGAGACACAGGCACACACAAGAGACCAGGAAGAAATGTGCATGGGTCTGCAGATGCTCAAGTGGGATGCCATGGGGAGGTATGAAAACACACACCCAGATGTGTGCACACATGCCTGTGCTTACACACTCACAGCCAGAGTCACACACTCAGACATGCACATACGCACTCTGAGTCATACACACACATGCACACAATGACCAGGGAAGACCCCTAAGACGGTTCATTCATGTGGAGCCTGAGACCGGGCATGGCAAGTGATCCGCCCAAGGTCGCACAAATTAGTTGGTGTCCTCACAATGTATTGATTCGCATCTATACCACATATTGATCCATGGTCCATCAGGGAAAACACACACCAGTCCTCCCAGGTAGGGCTGTTGAGTGAGAAACCCCAAGTCAAGGATCCACCCTCCTTCCTGCTACCCATGAGCTCTCCCCTGACCTCAGCCAAGCTAGCAGAGGAGCAGACACCAAATGTGTGCAGACACCCTGATCTCCTGTCTGTGCTGTTTATAGAGACCCACACACGTATACACAGCTGCCTCAAGGAGTGATCACATACCACCCTGCAGCGCCTTCATCCCCACCACCTTCACATTCCAGCTCAGACACCCCTTCCTCCAGGAAGCCCCCCCCGGCATCACACTAGCTGAACTGGATGTCTTATGGGTGCCCACAATCCCTGGAGCCCCTCTCAGCCCATCTCTGAGCACTCTGGAGATCACTGGTGACAGGTCTGCCTTCTCCATAGAACTTGGGGTGCCAGAAGGACAGACCTAAAGTTGCATTTCTCAGTCATCTTTCCATACCCCGCACAGAACTGCACAGTAACCACACATTGCTGAAGGACTGCAGGGGCGCTGCTGCCCACTGGTTGCATACACAGGACGCACCCCAAGCCAGGACTCACACTCAGACACCTCCCCACAGTCATGCCTGATAGCCACAGACGAAGCAGAAATGGAGTACTAAGTGCTTGCATGTGCTGATACTTGGCTAAGCATGTAACACAGGTATGTTCATTGACATTGCTGAGGGCTAATGCTCCCTAGAAACAGAGACACACATTCTACTCAACGAGACAACAAACATGTCACCTTGTCCCATGCTGGGCACCTAGCATTCACTCAGCCAATGGACATGTGGTGGAGGCTACATGGAACAAACTTACAAACAAACATAATGAAATTTCAGCCAGGTGTTGGTGGCTCACACTTGGAATCCTAGCTACTCAGGAGGCTGAGATCTGAGGATTGTGGTTCAAAGCCAGCCTGGGCAGGAAGGTCCATGAGGCTCTTATCTCCAATAAACTACTTCCCCAAAAGCTGGAAGTAGAGCAGTGGCTCAAGTGGTAGAGCACCAGCCTTGAGCAAAAAGAAGCTTAGACACCTGAGTTCAGGCCCCAGAACCAACAAAAAATAAAGAAAGAAAGAAATAGAAAGAAATTCCAGACAGTAATAAATGGCAAGAAAAAAAAAGATAGAACAGAGTGGGGGGACCAAGAGGGACAGGATAAATGCTAGCTCGCATGGGAACGTCATGGAAGATCTACCTAAGGAGACGACACTGAGGTAAACAAAGGCAGCCAAGAAGTCACTGCCATCCCTACAGTACCACACACGACAGATCCCGAACTGGCTTCTACCCAAGCACACAACAGCCACTCAGAGGATGCAGAGTGACTGCACACATATACACACGTGCACATACACACCATACACAGATACACATGTGCACACCACACACACACACACACACACACACACACACTCAAAAGAAGAATGATAGCACTCAGGCTCAGCAACTTGGTCTTCTAAGCCCTTGGCACCTCTCTGAAGGATGATCCATGTTGTCTGGTGCACAGTTCTCCACCTAATGTCCTGCCTGGTTCCCTCCCTCCCTCCCTGCCCGCAACCCCTGGGAACAGGGCAGCGACACGGGGAGACAGGTTGGAAACTTCTAGTGCCTGATGTGAAAGGGAGCAAGGATGAGGGCAAGGTGGGGCGGTGTGGGAGAAGGGGTGTTTCTGAAGCAAGGTGCTGAAGGACAAGGGAGACAGCTGAGCATGAGGGGCAGGGAAGGCTGGCAGGAGGGGCCAGCGGAGCAAACCCCAATGTGCTGCCTGTCTACACCCCACCACAGGTGCACAGGCACCAGCCCCTTACCTGGAGCCCCCATGCTGGAGTGAACCATGCTGCCAGCCCCGCCAGGGCTGGGGAACAACTGTGTCATCTCCCCGCCCTCTCTGAGGGGGCCAGCCCTCCCTGCCGGAAGTCACTCAAGGAGGAAACCACAGAGCTGGTCCTCCCCCCTTCGGAAATACTCCAGCCCACAGACCAGCCCCAGCAGCAGAGGGGACCCCAGATCAGGCAGGTGTGTTAGAGTTGGGGGGCTAGTGGGATAGAAGACAAGCAGGCTTGAAGAGGTGACTCCTGCAACCACCCCACACCTCCACCAGGAGGTGCCAGCAGCTGTGACCGTGGCTGTCTCCCTGCCACCCTGTGGGCACACATGCCTGGACCGGAGCACTGGATCTGGGAGAGAAGGTGGGCCCGAACGGTAGCAATAGCCATGAAACACTGGCTGGCAGGTTTATCGGGGAGAGCTTTCCCATCACGAGCAGGGCCACTCACACTTCACAGGTGTCTTGTTGAAAAGCAAGCATTGTTATTTCCTCCACTTTACACATGAAAAGACAAGAGGATGGGAAGTGGAAAGAGTGATTTTTCTCAAAGACCCAGAGCCAAGAAGCACTGCAGCCAAAAGAAGCAGGAGCAGAGGGAGAGGATCAAGCCTTGCACCTGTCTGCAATGTAGGTAAGGTGTCTCCCGCCAACGCTGGAAGGGAAAATAGCACCTGTAGGCAGTGGCAGTACGGGAGAGGGTCGGATCTCTGGCCTGGGACGGTGAGCAACGTGCCAGAGGGTGAACTGGGCGCCCCCATGGCGGGTGTGGAGTCCTCTGGTTGCTAGCGGGAGTGGGGGGGGGGGCCTGCGCGCAGCGGCGCTCCTCCACTGGCACTTCCCTCGGTGCTCGCCAGAGGGCAGCAACGCTCAGCTGACGGGCCGGAGGGCGGGGCCCCTCCCTCGGCGCCCCTCCCCTCCCGCCCCTCCTCCCCCGCCCCCGGCGCACACCTGCGAGGGTCACACAAAGGCGCGCGGGCGCACGGTGCCCGCAAACAAAGGCACGCCCAAGCCTGCTGCCCTCCGAACACCGCTCCTTGTGGGCCCTGGGGCTGCAGAACGCTGTGGTCCCCCGCACCGAGGGGCCCTCCAAGCACGCGTGTGCGCACGGATGTGTAGGTTCGCACACGCACTCGGCTGCCTCTGCACAGGGACCCCAGCACGTCGCCCAGTGACACACACGACGACGCCCGCCGGCACAGACCCCCTCCCTGCCCCCTTAGGTGGACCCCTGGGCACGAACGCCATTTGCACCTATTGCCCGCCCAGGCCTGGCCGAGCGTGCCCAGCGGCGCGTGTGTGTCCACCTGCGCAGAACATTCCAGGCAAACATGACACGAGTCCTCGCGTCCACCTGTGGGCCACCATGCGCTGCAGACACACCCCGGGAGGCAGGGGGGCCAGACACGAATGAACCCTGTGTTTTGTGGGGGCAACCCCGAGTTATGTGGAGCCCTAGACGCGCGGCTGCACTCCAGGACAGGGCTGTGTTGCGGTGGCCGCTTCACTGATGACCTCTGCGGGCCGCAGGACCACGCACACCAGGCGTTCTGTGGCACCCCGGTGGCAGTGGCTTCATGTCCTGAAGAAGCGGCATGTGCCCAGTAAGCTCTTGCTTTTTATTTAGGATTTCTGTTTCCCGGGTTTGGAAAGAGGGGTCAGAGGACATGGAGAGGAGGCAGAACCAGGCTGCTGCCCCCTCTCCACCCCAGCCCATTGGCATCACCCACCGGGAGAACATACTTTGGCTATGACTTCAGACCAGCCTCTGAAGGGAAACAAGAGGGGATCGCCCAGTCGACTGGTGAAATGCCCCTGCTCTGACCCTGTCCCTCCCTGGCCTGCCTCAGACCAGGTGAAGCGATGGGGGAAGGAGAATGGGCCTGTAGGAGAAAGCATGGTGGGGCGCAGGGTGGGCCGGGCCTGACAGCTGGGAATGGATGGGCCCAGGCCGAGGCTGATGGAGGCCTCTCTGCCAAAGGGGCCTGGAGCCAGGCTGAGCAAACCAGGTAGGGCCCAGGTTTTGGGGGAGCAGTGGGGGCCACTCCAGGTGTATGGGGGGCTGCCAGGAGGCGGCACAGGGGAGGCCAGGCTGGGCTCAGGGCTGAGCGGTAATTAAAGGAGACGTAGGGGGCTCCCCAGGGCCAGCGGGGCTGGTAACTGACACGCGGGCCCCATTGCTCCGCTCATATTTCTCGCCAGATCGATACGTTTGACTCCCGACAAGACAATAATCGCTTGTACGCGGCCGGCGAGTCGATCAAATACATTATTAGAGCGAGGTCCCCTGGGGGCCCGCCGGGGAGTAGTGGGGGGGGGAGCAGCCAGCCCACCGGGGACAGTAGAGCAAGATTCTTTACCCCTCAAGCCCCCACCCACCCTGGCCTCTTCCCCAGGGCCACCCCCAGGGACCTTCTCCACGGCTCACCACCCCAGTCTTTCCCAGGACTCCTGGGGCAACACAGCTGCAGCCCTATCGCTGCCCCATCGGGTCCTTCTGGGTGCTGCCCTCATCTGTGGGAGCTCAGAGAGGGCCCTCAGGCCTCTAGCCTGGGGGAGATGGGGAGACACAGCCAACCCAAGTCTGTGTCTGGGCCAGGAGGTGAAATTGGACCCAAGATTCCTAAGCACCCATCTTCCCCCCACTGCCCTCCCCCACCTTCTGCACCTTAGCTGTCGGCAGAGCCCAGGGCAAGGTAGCCTTAGGTTGGGGGGAGAAAAGCTGGCCTAGGGACCTAACTAAGCAGAAAAGCAGGAGGGTGCTAGGGATGGTAGACAAGCACACAGATGTGTGGTTGGTCGTGCCACAAACTATGCAGTCCCCCAAGCCCTCACATGCTTTATTTGTTTGTTTGTTTGCTGTGGGTCCTGGGGCTGGAATTCAGGATATGGGTGCTATCTCTGAGCTTTTTTTTTTTCTCAAGGCCAGCACTCTATCACTTGAGCCCCAGCATCACTTCTGGCTTAGTTATTTTCTTATTTTGGTAGATAAGAGTCTCATGGACGTTCCTACCCAGGCTGGCTTTGAACCAGAATCCTCAGATGCCAGCCTCCTGAGTAGCTAGGATTATAAGCATGAGCCACTGGCACCCAGCTTCAAGTACCTTTTTAGCCAAGGCCAGGCTCAGCCCTAGCTGACCTAGGACATGGCTGGCCTGCTTCTTAACCACTTCCCAAACTCAAACCTATCTTTGTTCCCATGCCACTGCCTCCCCGCTCCTGGGGACTTCAACAGCCCTGAGTCAAAGTCAAATTCTATTGAGAAACAGTCAATGGTCAAGGACTTTCAAAACTTCCTCCTCCTCCTCCTCTTCCTCTTCTTCCTTGTCCCCCTCCTCCTCCTTTTCCTCTGTAGTGGTAGTAGCAGCAGAAGCAGCAGTAACACATCACCATATGTTCTGTGGCAGGGTTTGTTATTCCATTTTACTGATGATTTGATGTTCAGAGAGGTAAAGTCACCTGCCCCAAGTTGCACAGCATGTGAGTAGTGGAGTCAGGATTTAAATCCAGTTCTGTCCTCTCCACAGCTTACTCTGTGTCTACACTGCCATGGGCCTCCCTTTCCGGGCTCTCCATTGCCCAGTGGACATGAGGTAGCTGCTCTCTCTTACTGGGAATGCTGCATTGCCCTGCAGCCCACAGCCTTCACAGCTGATGGTCAGCAAGGCACTGTCAGCTCCTGTCTGTGACTGAGCCAACCCTTCCCCAGTTTCTTCCATCTAAACACTTCCCCTGGGAGCCGAGGCACCCAGAGATGAACTAGGATTCAAATGGCTGTCAGGCAGCTTGTGGTTTGCCAGGCACACTGGGTCATGTCTGCAATCCTGGCTATTTTGGAGACAGAGGTGGAGAGATCACAGATTGGAGGATAGTCTGGAAAACATTAGCCAGAGGAGGAGGGAAGGAGCTGGAGGTCAGAGGGAGAAAGTTGGAGGAAATCAGATCCATAGATGGGGTAACAATCCATCAACAAGGATGCAAAATGTGCTCTACGTGTCTCTAGTAGGCTGAGAAAACAAGGGGTGAAGGCAAAAGGAAGAGGTGGCTTTTGCCTCCATAAAGCTTTTCTTTTGAAAGAGAGTGTCTAAAATTTGAAGTTCCAAACTGGAACAATATTTCCCTCCCTATCTCCCTCCTTCTCTTCCTTCCTCCCTTCCTTCCTTGTGGTAGTACTGGGGTTTGAACTCAGGGCCTTGCAGTTAGTAGGTGGAAGCGCTTTCACTTGACCACACCCCCTGACCCTTTTCTGTTTCCGTTATTTTTCTTTGTTTCTGGACACCAATCCTCATAACTTCTGTCTCCTGAGTAACTAGGACTACAGAGGTGCACCACCACACCCAGGCCTGGAAAAACACTTTTAAGGAATGCTTTCAAGAAAAACGCATATGTAAAATGGAAGGGGTCCTAAGGAAAGCTGTCCTAAAGAGGTGGCATTTATGCAGCAATTCAGCACAGCATTCAGGCAAAAGACATATGGGATGGCACTCCAGACAGTGGGAACAGAGGAGGCTGTGGTCATTCTGGGAGGGGACAAGAAGTCTGTACAGCTTGAACAGTGTGAAGGAGGAAGGTAAGGAAAGAGAGTGCAGAGGTGGCAGAGCCAAATAACAGGGCCTTGCAGGCCCTGTTAGGACAGGAAGCATGGCTAGCTCATGAGTTCAAACTCCAGTACTGTCAGGAGAGAGGTGGGGCGAGAGGTCATGGCAGGAAGAAATCTGAGCCTTGAGGCTAGATAAGATGTTGTAAGTGGAAGGCTTCTGACAGATTTTTGAATGAGGAAGGTCCTTTGGGGCTGGTGTAAAGACAGAATCATGGGGTGACACTGGAGGCAGGATGGCCATGGAGCGGGGGGCTGGGACAGTGCCCTGGGTACTAAAGAGGATGGAGGCATGAGAATGAAGATGAGCACAGAAATTCAAGCAAGAAGGCCTGAGGTGGGCAGATGTCAAGGCCATCTCCAATAGACAGTGGTAAGAGGAACAGGTCTGGGGGGAAACTGGAAGATGTGTCTTGGACGCAACTTGGCCTACAGACCAGGCAACTGGCAGGTGCTTTATAAATTCCTACTGACCCATACACTCCTCATCGTAGCTGCCTACCACCAGCAGTTTCCCAAATCCACCAGAATTTTTAGTTCACCTCCAGCAAGAAGAGAAACTCTGTGCTGTGGCTTAAAGAAAAGTTAGAGGGCTGAAGTCCTCTAGGACTCCATTTCCCCATCTCAGAGTGGAGTGTGAAGTGGGCTGGAGGAGAGCTCTAAGACTTCTTCCAGCACTGAAGTTCTATGGCTTGACAGACAGACACAAGAACAAGTAGGACGGATGGATGGATGATGCAGCTGAGGGACAGTGTGCAAGTAAGAGAGCAGGCATGGACTGCAGCTTTCTCTGCAGGAGGCCTGGCGCAGGCCTCCGCCTCCCACTACACCTTCGCATCAGAGTGAGGGTAGGCAGACCCGGAGTCGTGCTGCCCCGAAGCCCAGCTCACCCTGGCTTGTGTGTGTCTCCCCCAGACAGGATCCTTGGTACCCATCCCCACCTTCCTCAGTCTCCAAAGGAGCAGGCATCCGTTGCTGGACCTTCTGCTCTCCATTCAGGTGCCCCAACATCTCCCACTGTGCCCAGACTTTGCAGAGTGCCAGCAACCTTCCGCTCTTCACTAGCTCTGACCACCCTCTTCCCCTCCCCAAGTTGTGTACAGCCAGAGTCTACAGGCCCATCCCTGTGCAGGGAGCTGTCCAACAGCTGAAATGTATCTTCCTCTATTCAACCCGTATTCTGGATCCATCCAGAGCTTTCCAGGGTACTCCTTGATTTCCCTGAGCCATGGTCTCCAGGACCCTACTGGACATCTCCTCCCCCACACAAGCACCACACTGGAGGATGCCAAGTACCTTCGCCATCCCCCTCTTGAATACTGCCAGTCCTTGCCAGCCCTCCTTCGGGAAGCCCCCCCCCCGCACTCTTCTTCATCACCTACTCCTATTTCTTACCACATCCTATACTATGAAGAAATAGGACTAGAAATAGGGCTAAAATATGATGTTCTGACTGGAATTTTACTGCTGGATGGAATTTTACCATCTAAAATATAAGCTCTCTGAAAGTGGCGTCCTTTTCCATTTTGTTCACTGTAGTAGTCCTAGGACATTAGCAGTACCAGGCACACAGTCGGATGTCGGTGGCTCATGCCTGTAATCCTAGCTACTCAGGAGGCTGAGATCTGAGGATCGAGGTTCAAAGCCAGCCTGGGCAGGAAAGTCCTCTTCTCTCCAATAAGACACTCAGAAAACCGGAAGTGGCGCTGTGGCTCAAGTGGTAGAGCACTTGCCTTGAGCTGAAGAGCTAAGGGACATTGCCCAGGCCAAGAGTTCAAGCCCCACAACCAACCAAAAAGAAAAAAGAAAAAAAATCAGAAACAACCTTGCTGTGTCCAACAGGACAGCAGCTAAGTAAATTATAGTATATCCATATTCAGGAATCCTACATAGCCATGAATAAGTCTATGGAAATGAATATATAAACTTCTCTAGGAACTACTGAGAGAAAAAAAGTAATTCACTGAACAATTTACAAACATTCGTATTATTTATGCAAAACATCCAAATCATGGCACATTTTCTTTCTTTTTTAAAAATTCTGGTACTAGGGCTTGAACTCCGGCTTTTGTCAGCTCTTTTGCTCTTGGCACTTTATTATTTGAGCCACAACTCCAATCCAGACTTTTGGAACTGTTTTTGTTTTTGTGCTGGTTCCAGGATTTGAGCTCAGGTCCTGAGCTTTGCTTCTCAGCTGGCAGTTTGAGACCAGCTTAGGCAATATAGCAAAATGCTATGTTAAAAAAAGAATACGCAGCCAGGCACTGGTGGCTCACTCCTATAATCCTAGTTACTCAGGAGGCTGAAATATGAGGACTGCAGTTCAAAGCCAGCCAGGGCAGGGAAGCCCATGAGACTCTTCTCTCCAGTGAACCACCTGAAAACCAAAAATGAGCTCTGGCTCAAAGTGGTAGAGCCCTAGCTTTGAGCAGAAAAAGTCAAGAACAATGCTCAGGCCCTCAGTTCAAGTGCCATGCCCAACCAAAAAATAAAGTAAGTAAAAAATTGAAAGGGAAAAAAAACGGTGGGGGGGAAGCAGAGACTGAAGGATCCCATTTTGAGATCACTTCAAGCAGAAAAAACAAAGTTCACAAGGCTCCATCTCTACCAGTGACTGTGCGCAGTGGCACAGGCCTGCCATCCCAGCACTGTGGGGATGCACACATAGGAGGATTAAGTCCAGGCCAGGCAACAAGTGTGAGGCCCCGAGTTCAATCTCCAGTAATAATAAACGAACAGAATATATTACATGATGGAAAAGTCAACAAACAAGCATCCCAAAGGTAAGGACTGTGGTAACTTCCAGCAAGGAGAAAGGGGTATGCTGGGGAAGGGACACTGGGTATGTGTTGGGGGACTCAAGGGTGCTGGGTGCTATCAGCACCTCCACCCAATTCACACTGATTCACTGAAGTGACAGTTACATCGGGTCCACTTCTGCAGACAGAGGCTGGTTCTTTCTCATGGAGGATGGATTACCATCTCTTCTATCTCTGTTTCCCAGAAAGAAACCGGGTGTGCCCCGATGGCTGCCAGCACTCAGAGGGGCCAAAGCCGCTGTCCATGGTACTAGTGAAACCCAACCTGAGAGGACAAGAAGGAGGCTGGCTGAGAAAGCCACTTCAAGAGTCCTATTGGAAAGGCTTCCCTAGACCTGCCTTGTGACAAGGCTGGACTGCCCTCTGCTACTTGGCTCTCCCAGCCCCTGCTCACTCCCTTCCATACTTGGTGGCTTTTTGTTCTTACAGCCTGAGGCCAAGCTCCTCTTCACAGCAAGAGCTTTCCTCTTTTTTGGGGGGTGAGGGTGGGGGTGGGGGGATGCTGTTCCTGAGGCTTAAACTCAGGGCCTAGACACTGTCCCTGAGCTTCTTTTGCTCAAGGCTAGCACTCTACCACTTGAGCCACAGCACCACTCCCAGCTTTTTCTGTTTATGTGATACTGAGGAACTAAATTTCATGCATGCTAGGCAAGCACTCTACCACTAAGCCAATTCCCAGACCATTTCTAGCATTTTCTGAGTAGCTTATTGGCCATAAGAGCCTCATGGATTTTTCTGCTCAGGCTGGCTTTGAACCATGAGCCTCAGATCTCAGCCTCGAGAGTAGCTAGGATTACAGGCGGGACACACCGGCACCCAGCTGTTCAGTCATTTTATTTATTTTTAATAACATATTAAGATAAAGCTGGCACTCAACATTCAAATTAGAACTGATGACTGTTCACTGATGTGTCCTCTGCCTGCAACATACTCAGTACCTACATGCTAAAGAGAAAGTGGACAGGAAAAGAGCATGGCTCAAGTGGTAGAGCACCTGCTTAGCAAGTATGAAGACCTGAGCTCAATCTCCAGTACAGCCACAAAAAAGAAAAGATGATGATGATGACGATGATAATGAAAGACAATTACCTCCATACACTGACAAAAAAATATCATGTGAGAAGTGATTATGACCAAGACCAGGAAACTGAGGCTTGGAGAGGAGCAACTGCTTGTCTTGGGGTACTGGTGAGTCTATGGCAGAGCCAGGGTTTGAAGCCCTTGCACCCAGGAAGTCACATTTCCCTGGCACCTCCCTAGCTGTGGGCCTTTCACAGACATTCCTGAGTTGAACCAATAAGCAAGATCAGCTGCAGTTGTCGGGTCTGAGCAGTAGTCCTGGCTCTGCTGTTCACTGGCTATTGAACCTAGGTGAGCCACTAGACTTCTCTGAGCCTCAGTGTCCCCATCTGGAAAGCAGGACAGTGATTAAAAAAACAAAAACCTACGCTTAGGGTGGCTGGGGTCTGCTTAGCACATGGAAAGCAGCAGGGATGACAGGAGAGTAGAGAGTGGCCACTCACTCAGGGAGGACCTCTTGGGGGAGAGGTGCCCGGAGTCAGATGGAGAGGAACTTCCAAATCTGTACCCAGCTACTAAGGCAGGAAGAGAGGAGGACTCAGTGTGCCTAGGGGTGGCTTTCAGGAGGCCAGGGTGGAAAAGAAACCGCTGCTGCTTCAGGAGAAGTGCTCCCAGATCTCTACCTGCCCTCTCCATCCCTCACTTTGTTCTGGATTTCCCCAGCCTTGGCCAGAATCCCACTTCCTGAGCCAATCCTGCCTCCTTCATTCCTGACCCAGG
>NW_012267372.1:2067156-2093098 GCF_000151885.1 Dipodomys ordii | reverse complement strand
ACCTTCCCAGCCCGGGGCTGGGGTCTTGAACGCATCCCTCACAAGGCCTTTAAGTGTGGGGCTGCCAAGTCACTCCTCTGCCCAGACTGAGGAAAAACTTTGGCATTTGGGGCCTGACTCTGCGCTTTACCTTCCCCAGGCACGAAGGGGATGTGAACACACAGGCCTGAAGCTGAGATTCTGGGGTGACAATGGCGGATAACTGTGTTCCCCAGAGTAAGGATCCTCCCCAGAAGTGGAAAGAACTCAGGGCCTTCAAAGCACACCATTTTCCAGGTGTTGGGGGGAGCCAAGGTTTAGCACAGGCAAGTGACTTGAGCAGCGCCACACAGCCGTTTGTGGCGGATGCATGGACCATCCCTCTTAGACAGCCCCCCACCCCCACCCCAGGCACAAACCTCTAACCTCCCAGACTGACAGGAGAGGGGCTTAAGACCCTTCCTCTGTTTATTTTTACAGCCATGGGATGGAGGGAGAATCAAGAGGTGTAGTGGGACAGGACTGTGGGGGACAGACAAGGACTGAGGGAAAACCCTGGAGCACAGAAGAGAGGAGTAGAAGGGGGGAAAAAAAACAACAACAACAACCAGGGCCTCAAAAGCGGGAATGAAGAAGTGTATGGAGGTTTTTAAGTCCCTGGGGGGAGAGGCAGCAATAAAGAAGAGAGTCAGAGTCAAACAGAGAGAGGCAGAAAGATGCAGAAAAAGAGAGGCAGAGACCGAGGAGAACAGAAAGAGACAAAGAGAAAAGGAGAGGAGAGAAAGGAGGAGGGAGGAAGACAAGGCACTGGAGGTATTGCAGCGGGCCTTCTGTAAATCGCTTCCCCGCCGCCCTCTCCTCAGCCCCTCACAACAGTGCTCCTTCAGGGTGTTGTCCCTCAGCCTGGGCAGAGCTCGCCCTGAGACGGGGAGGGGTGGCAACTTTCAGCCTCATCTGGGTTTCTCTCTTTACCCAACTGCCTCCCAGAGGAAAGGGCCAAGTTGGCTGTGCTGGGGGATGGAGGGGCAGGGCTCGTGTACCCCCCAAGGTGCCTGGCTGCTAATGCCCCACCTGTTCTTGTCCCTGTCCCTGGCTGGTGGCCACTGCTGCCCCTGACACTGGCCAATACTTCTCTCAACCTGTGGCCGTCATCTTACTACT
Source organism: Dipodomys ordii (assembly GCF_000151885.1). NCBI lineage: Eukaryota > Metazoa > Chordata > Mammalia > Rodentia > Heteromyidae > Dipodomys > Dipodomys ordii. The sequence continues at coordinate 2,091,958 of NW_012267372.1, read as the reverse complement.
CCCTACCCCAATCCCTCCTGAACCCCCCTTCCTGCTTGTCTCTGTGCCCCCTAAAACCACTCATCTGGAACCCACCTTTCTGCTCCCTTATGGGTTTGGGGTTAGGGAGGGGAGGACAGTGCTAGGTGGGGGAGAAGGGCTTGGCAAATGGCTGGCATGGATAAGGGGGAAGTGGAGGGGGTATTGGTGATGGATGATACTGATTCTTTGGTGGGGGGACGGCAGGGAAGGGGTGGAGGAAGGCTGGGGGAGGGGTGGTGAGGAAGCATGTTGGGGGGGAGCAGGACCAGGCTCACATTTGGCATTCAGGGCAGCTGACAATAAAAATGCTTTATTGCCAAGAAACTGGATCGATCGGGGCTGGAGGGGGCCGGCAGGGGGGACGCGGAGGGCTCAGCGCAGAGGCCGGCGGCCCGGCCTCCGCAGCGACCAGGGCCCGAGCCGCCCTCCCCCCTGCGCCCCCCTCCCCGCCTCCTGCCCTTTCTCTCTCCTGCAGCCACCGCTTAGTTCTTATTATATTTTTTCTTATATATTTTTCCCCCAGCTTCTCCTGCTCCTGTTTTTTTTTTTTAATTTTTTTAAACTCACTGTACTCCCAATGCCGCAGGCTGGGTGGGGGTGGGAGGGGGGCGTCTGCCCAGGCCAGGCCCTGCCCACAGGGCTTCCATGACCAGTGGCTCTGGGATGAACCCCACTCTTTCTCTATAGCCCCCTTAACCAATCCAGTCAGACTCTCTCAAAGCCTGGCCCCATGTGAGCCTGTCCTCTACCACCCCTTTTAAGGGCCTCGGAGCATCCCCTACACCCCACACCCACACCATGGTGGGCTCAAGGCCCTGGGCCTCTGCTTTGGTCTCCCCTCCCCCCTACCTGGCCCCTGCTCACTCCTCAAGCCATTTGGCTGATGGTCAGAACTGTCCGTCAAGGGGGCTCTGAGCCCCTGGGGACCCAGATGGGAGGAGGGATGAGAGGTCGGGGGTCAGGCCACTACCCTCAGCTCATCTTTCTCCCCTCCCCCTTCTTAACAAAGGGAGCAGCAGTCTGATGGGGGCGGGGGGGGGGGGTTGTTGGTCTAATACTCAGGGAAGCAAGAAAGGGGCTGTGGATGGCCATGGGCAGGAGCCCGTGCAGGCTGCCTGCCCCTCCCCTGCCTGCCCCCTTAGGTCAAGGCTAAGGTGATTCCTCAACCTCTCCAGACTGGGCTGGGATGGGAGGACAATCTGGAAAGACAAAGAGCAGGAGCCCCGGGGAGTTGGGGCCTGGGGGAAGCACCTGGGACCCCGCAGTCCTGGTTGACTGAAGGGGCAGCAGGCACCTTCCTGGCCCAGCCTCCTGTTCCCACAGCCCTGCCTCCTGTCTGCACCAATCTCTAGGGATCCGGGAGCTACAAACCTGTCCAGAACTGGGGCGGGGGGAGGTGGTAGGAGAGAAACTGAGGCCCAGAGAAGACAGACAGAGCCAGGGGTGGGATCTAGGATGATCTAGGTATAGATACAGGCCTCCCCGTGACTTCTGAGAGCCTTTCCCCTCCCTCCACTCCTGTTCCTACCAAGAAAAGACTTCCTTTCCTGACTTTCCCCTGGAGAGACAGGTTGTAGAAGGTTCTATGGAGAGCGAAGAGGAGGCTCAGGAGCAGAAGAGGGAGTTTCTCCTATATTGGGCCAGTGGGGACAGTGAAGGACCCAAAGGAAGAAATTCTAAGTGCAATCTGCCTCTGGCCCAGCGGTGGTGAGAAAATGAAAGAAGGGCTGGAATCCATGAGGATGGGGCACTCTAGAGCGGCCAGCCAGCTCTGGCTGGAGGAGAAGGCCTTCCAAGAGAATTCTCTCTTGCGCATGGTCACACAGCAAAGAAGGAGGATCCACAATCCTGTTCCCTGAACCATCAGGGCAGGGCCTCAGGGCCTCCTGCCTGCCCAGCCTGACTGTGAAGGGAAAAGCAGAGCCCTAGCAGTGGATAGTTTTAGGCCCATGGGGATAAAGAGCCACTAGAGACAGAAAGAAAAAAAATGGGGGAAGTCCTCAATACTTTAAATGCCCCTAGCAAGGCTGAGGGAGCTCTCAGAGACAGGGCCACAGCCGCAGGGAAGAGGACATGGACAGGGCAGACCTCTTTTTCGGGGGGTTGGGTGGGGCTCAAACATGCCCCCACAGCCTGCCTAGGAGGCCCCAGATGGGCCCAGGACTATAGGGGTCCCAGCTGCCCTCCCCCAAACCTCCCCTCCCTTCTCTCCCTCTCTTTCTCGCTGGCTATCGACCGACCAGGGCTGTGACATGGTAGATCAATACGGCAGGGATATAAAGCGGGCTGGCTGCCTGCCTGCCTTCGCCTCTCTCTCTCTCCCTCGCTTGCTTTGCTTCCTTTTCCCGGAGCCGCACCCACGCCCCCCCTTCCCCTACGTACCCCTTTCCCCAGCTTCTGAGGGGCTGAGTCCCCCCACTCCCCCACCGCAAGAGAGCTTAGGGAGGCTGAGAGCTTGGAGAGCCAGGAGAGGGGGTGAGTATGGAGTGGGCAGGGAGGTAGATGGGTCTGGGGCTCACCGCTGTAGGTAAGGGGGCTGGGAGAAATTGAGGGGCAGTCCCTCTGGGAGAAAGCAGGTACCCCTCAGGTGGGAGCAAGTGAGAGAGATAGAAGCCTCTGCAGGTACTTGAGGGGATAAAGCTGTGGGGGGAGGTGGGAAGAGGCCCCTGGGGTGGGGGGGCTGGGAAGACACCATCCTGAGCCCATGGGGCGAGGGAGGACCGTGGCGGGGGTGGGTGCTGGAGTTAGCAAGGCAAATGGGCTCAAGGCACCTGGACAAACCTGCCGTCCACCCACAGGGCCTGGGCTACCCCATGATGTGGGTCTCTGTGGGTGGAGGCTGCCTTGGCCTCCCCTAGGATTGTGTGTGGGGTAAGGCTTTCCGAGGTGTGGGACAGGAGGTCCCAGCGGAAGGGCTGTGGTTCTGAGATGACGCGCACAGGTCCTTCAGCTCTGCTGGGGAATTGTGGGCTGTGTGTCCCCAGTGTCCTGGCTCTGGAGTCAGGTCTGTGTGTGACCGGGAGTGGGGGATGGGGGGTCTATGAGTGTGCCCCTGGGGAAATGGGGGGTGGGTTGTTTGTACACCTCTATGAGTGCCTCCCTGCCCCTGAGCATCCCCCCCAAGTACCCGTCCCTTGGGAAAGTGCGGATATATCCCGAGAAAGGGGATACCCACGGTGGCTGTGGCAGCGCGGACACAGCCCTGCTGGCATTGGTTGCTCCTGTGGGTGAGTCCCCCTCTGTCCCTGTGCCTGTGCCTCCGAGGCTGCGTGCGCGTGTCCGTTTCTCTTTATGAGCATTGGCGATTCGGTGTCATAGCTGTGTGTGTGTCTATGTGCACTGGATGACTGTGTGTTGATGGCTTTCCATCGTGCATTGCCACGAGTGGGATGGGAGCTCTGGGTGTGTCCATGTGCGTGTGTGTGTGTGTGTGTATGTGTGTGTGTTAGTGACTCCGTGCACACAACAGGGTTAGCAGGGTGGCAGGGCTACATCTCTGCATGGGGGAGGGGTGAGACGGCGGAAGCTGCCACCAGGACACCAGCCAGCCCATGTTATCACTACATCATCTCCACATAGTGTAAGGGCTTGTTTGCCTCCTTTGCCTTCTCTACCAGAGACCCCTGCCAGGACGGACCCAGGACCCCCTCCCTTCTCCCATCTTGGACAGGCACAGCTTTGCTTCTCAGTACCCCCTGCTTTGCTGGACACTACCTCAACTGCACCAAGCGACCTCCGTCCCTCCCAACCCCCCCAGAGCCACCCGCTCCCCCAACCCTCCCCCCACCACAAGTCCAGTCCAACCCAGACAAAAGCAATTACTCCTGAGGTAGGATGTGAGTGTGGGTGTTAGAAACAGAAAAGGGGGGTAGGAGGAGGGACACACACACACACACACAGAGGCAGGGATGGACAGCCGGAGACCCAGAGAGACAAGGATGGAGAAAGAGACCGACAGAGTGAGAGACAGGGACGCACGGGGAGAAGCACAAGGAAAAGCAAAGACAGAAGATGAAAGAGACCAGAAGGGACCCAGGCACAGAAACCAGGAGGCAAAGGCAGAGGGGAAGAGCAAGAGGCAAACAGGGAGCACACACGTGAGAAATACAGAAAGGGAGAGCAGAGGGATATAGAGACAGAGAAAAACAGCATAACAGAGCCAACCCCCAGTGACCAAGCCACACAGGACAGAGAAAGAGAGAATGGGAGGCAGAGCCAAATAGAAAACAGTAAGAGCAAGAGACAGACGCAAAGACCGAGAGACTGAGACAAGGCAGAGACAGAAAGACGATCCAGAGATGGAAGGCAGACGTGCAGACTTAGGTGCATGGAAGTTGGTGGTACACTAGGGATGGTGCAGCTAAAGGAGCACCAACTCCAAAGATATCCCCCCTCACTTTCTTTCTCTTTCTCCCACTTTTTCTCCCACCTCTACCCCCCTCCCGGACTAGAAGTCAGGTGTAACCAAGCTCTTGCATGGTCATTTGGGCTTTGGGGAGCCAGGGTCAGGACAGGTCAGAAGGCACAGTTTGGAGGGAGGGTCTCTAGAAGCAGCTGGGACTGGCTTATGAACACAAGAGGAGCTGAGAGGAGTACACTCCCCCCCCCCCAGCCATCAAGACATGCCTGCCACCCTCATCTATCTACACGGAACCGCATGTAGATAGATCACAAGGGGGTCTTGGCAAAATTCTTACATTCTGTCAACCACAAGCCTGGTGAGAGGGGCATTTCCTTCTTGCCCCACATCCATGCCTACCTTCCCTGGCTACCCTCATCCAGTCATTCTTCCTCATGCCCACCAAGCCAGCAGCCTTGATCTCTCACCGCCACTCTCCCTGTTCTCTTCTGTCTGTTCCTTCTCTCGCCACATCTGTCTATGGCAGGACACTCTTCCTGAGTCTCCTGACTCTCTTCCCGCTCCTCCCAGCATGTTTCTGGACTCCTCTTTCTCACATGATCCCTCTAGGCTTCTTGTCCACCATGAGTCCCAGGAGTAGTGTGGGTAGATGGCAGTACAAGAGGCCTTGGAAGCTGTCCTGAGGAGCTGTGGGTATAGGGTAATGTTTCCTTCTTGCCTTCTTTGCCACCTCCTCTCTGCCATCAGATCCTACAATTTCATGTGGCAGAAGCTAAGACCTGACCTATACATTCCTCACATCCAAGACTTGGAGACAGAGCTCCAAGCTCAGAAGAAAAGTGGCCAGGAAGGAATGGAGAGGCTGAGATACAGATGAAGATTTTAAGAGAAAGAAAAAAGAAGTGGACAGGGTGAGACCACAGGATGAAGAGGAGGCGGGGAAGGAAGGCCAAGAGCAGAGGTCTGCAGGGTAGTGCAATCTGGACAACCCCACGTACACATCAGGATTCCTAGCAAACCTTATTTAAAAAAAAAAAAAAAACCCTCTAGGGTTGGACTCCGGCCCTTACTGAGAAGCATCTCACATTATCTGAAGTCGCAGCCAAGTGCCTGCCCTTGGCTCCCGAAGCTCCTTGTTTGCCATTTAGCCTTCATTTGCTGAGGGATGTTCAGGGACCTAGGGATCCACCATGCTGAATCTAAGACAGGTGATCCATTTTTACTCCTCCACATCTGTAAGCCCCACCCTGTAGCCCACAGACACTTTCTATCTCCAGCTGTCTACACCCACTCCACCCAGTGCTAACAAATGGAGACCAAAGGATCAGCTAATATCTTGCCATCTCCTAGCAGCCTGCAATGGTAAATAATCCCCAGCTCTGGGATCCACAGCCAGTGAGGAACCCCGCTGCCCATAGCTCACGTCTATAAGCTACCAGCAGAGGAGCACCATGAGTGTCCCTCCCCAAAGCTATGATCCACTTCCACCACGAGAGTAGACACTCCCTGCCTCACTGACCCAGCCTCAGCCTAAGGCACATACCCTAGTCCCGAAGAAAAGTGCCACAGGTGCAATTCAGAAGGTGCATGACTGAGCCTGGGATCTGGACAAAATCCTCACTCACCTACTGGCATCTTCATCTTGTCTGCCCCCTCCCCCGACTGCCACCTCTATACTCTCACCTTTGGGAGAACATCACCTTGCAGCTCGAGGCCCCGCTTCAGGTAGCCCAGGGTTCTCTCCAGGTCACCTTACCAGAACCAGTGATGCAGACCTGTCCCCCACAGCTAAGCTCCCACTTCCAAGGTCTTTGGAGTTCCTCTGGGAGTGTGGGTGCCCTGAGACACACCTTTGAGGAGCACTTCTGAATCATCTCTCTGACTCCAGGGTCTGCCTCACTACATGCTTCTGTGGCTGGATGGAGGGGGACGAGACAGGGAGGGCTGCGACAGTAACATGGTTCTGCTCCTGCTCTGGCACTCAGCACATTGGGCCTAGAGGACTGTAGCTGGCCACGGGAACCCTGGGGCCATGCCAGCACCCACAGTCCTCAGTAGTGAATAGAGATGGTTGCCAGACACCCCTTTCTGCCTGCTGGGCTGAAAGTTGGAGCTCCCCCTTCCCACCACCTCCTCTTCAAGATGCTCTGAGTATCCCAAAGGGGTACTCTATCCACCACCCCAGCACCTTACTGCCTCCTCAGTTGAGGTCATAATGTCTTGTGTCTGCCTTTCTCCAGCCTAAGGGTTCCTTAGGCCCCAGAGGGTCCTCCTTTTCTCTGTACCATGGCACAGAGCCTAGTGCACCAGAAACCTCACAACATGCCGGCTGCAGGAATAAATGGATCTAGGTTTATGTGGCTGTTTGCCCACTTATTCATTCATGCCACAAATACTTACTGAGCCTTCACACTGCGCCAGGGACCAAGTGCAGATGTGTTAGCCTAACAGATAAGTCCCCCCTGCTGAGAAGTTTATTGAGGGTTGGGGAGACACTAAGCACATAGATGTCATCAGAGGTGGTGGTGGTGCTAGGAAGAGAAGAGGGTCAGGGAGGCCACTCAGAGAAGAGCACCTCGGAAGAAGAGCAGGGAGAGGTGGGGAGTCAGTCTAATGAGAGCAGATAGAAGGCACTGGCTGACACAAGTGCGGGGGAGAGAGGGGGAGCCACACCTCAGCAAGGGCCACAGAGGCAGACCTGTACCCATAGCTGGAGGAGGTTTTGCTTATACTGGGACTCCAGCTCCCACATGGAGCGCTGAGGAAGCCTTCAGGACATGTTCAGGAAGTCACTTACCTTCCAAGTGTGGCTATGAAAGAGGCTTAGGAATAGGAGCAGTGTTTGTTGTAGTTGTTGTGTGACAAAATTACACACCTAAGAGTGTAGCCTTCTTCAAAGATGTCTCCCTTAAGCTGGGTGCTGGTGGCTCACGCCTATCATTCTAGCTACTCAGGAGGCTGAGATCTGAGGATCATAGTTTGAAGCCAGCCTGGGCAGAAAAGTCAATGAGACTCTTATCTTCAATTAACCACCAGAAAACCAGAAGTGGCATTGTGGCTCAAAGTGGTAGAGCGCTAGCCTTGAGCAAAAGAGCTCAGGGACAATGCAGAGACCCTGAGTTCAAGCCCCATGATTGACCAAAAAAAAAAAAAAAGAGTCTCCCTAGTGGCTGAACTCCTTGAACTACTCAGGTATTTTGTCAACAGTCTTCAAGACCAGCGTTCCAAGATCAGCAAAATATCTCTTGACTGTAAAATTGTTATCCAAACCCCTCAAGTAGCTTCAGGATTATCTAGCTTGTTAAGTTAAGCAGAGTTGGTGTTAAGTGAGATTTCAGGTGTTCTCCCAAAGCAAAGTCACTCTCAAAATACAAAGATTCACAGTATAGGGTACTGTAGTGAGGTGGAAAAGAGAGCTTTAAGTATAGGCAGATCTGAGTTCAAACTCTGACTCTATCACTGACATACTTACTGGGTAGCCTTAGATAACTTGCCTTCCCTCTCTGTACCTTCATTTCCTTCTTTTGTGACAGGTGATTGATACCCACTTCACAAGATTAAAAACAAAGTGTCTAGAAAGGCCTTAGCATGATAAGGATAGTTCTTCACAGATGCTATTGTTTGGAACTGTTACCAACTCTATCACACGTATCTACAAAACCTTTGATACTTAATAGGCATCTATTTGAAGACAAAGAACTAAAATTATAGACCTAAGCACAACCATCACCAGTTCTGCAACAACTAAACCCTTCTGTTTACTTTAGCCCAGCTTCCAGGTCCTCCTCAAAGCCAGCCTCTAGCCCCAAACTGATTCTGCAACCTAGATGCTCCCAGAGCATCAGCACCAAAGGAACCCGCGACTGTGCATTCCTCAGGAAGCTACAATGTGGGCTCCTTGAAGAAGTCACACTAGACCCTTACCTCTTGGGCAGACGCAGCGAAGCTAATACATTCAGACCACCAACCCGGTCCAGCCGAGAACCTGGTGAGAGAGAGAAACAGACAGAGAATGGAATCAACATCCTGGAGCATTGGTCGCAGCCTCATGTGGATACACAGAAACTCTACTCTTGTCTCACCGTCAGGAGCTACAAGTTAAACATGGGGGCAGGTGCCTGGGACTCAGGCCCTGCCAGCCACTTGTTACTCTTGGTGATCTCTCTAGTCTCTGAGCCTCAGTGTTCCCATCTCATATAGGGTACACTGGTGTCTGCTTTTGTTGCACATCTGTTTTTTGTTTTGTTTTGTTTTTCCCCATCACACAGGAAGCTCCTTAAAAAGAAGGAACTGTGTCTTGCAACTCCAGCATACAGGCCAATTTGAAATGTTCTGTAAGTATATTATGGATGATTGAATGAACCAATGGAGGGATAAGTTCACAAATTGGAAAAACTGTATCTCAGAGGACTGTTGGCAAGGTCCAATGATAAGGAAAATTTGGAAAGATTACTCATTACTCATTATTATTACTATGTGTGGTGAGATGAAAATAAAAGTTGTAATGTTGATACTTCTGACTTAGACATTTGTCTGTTCATTTAGTGAATACACTTTGAGATTTTCTGTTAGGTACAGTCGTACGGACCTGTGATTGTAGTCATTTCAAGGACGAGGCAGAGGGTTGTGGGTTTCAGGCCATCTTGAGCTCTAGAAGCAAAACCTCATCTCAAAACAAGCAAAAACAATGCTGAACATGCCTATAATCCCAGCTACCCAGGAGGTGGAGGTGGGCAGACCACAGTTTGAGGCTGATCCAGACAAAAACACAAGACCCTATCTGAAAGATAAACTAAAGCAAAAAGGGCTGCGAGTGTGGCTAAAGTGGCAGAGCATGAGGCCCTGAGTTGAAACATTAGTACTGACAAAAAAAAAAAGGTAATAAAAATATCCAGGTTTTCTAAGCTGGCTCTGAACCAATGTGAGAACAGAGACATAGATTAGACAAGGTGTCTGTCCTGCCTACAGGAGTTGGGGGGGACTCACAGGCAAGTTAGGGAGAAAGAATAAAGAGAAGCTGCCAACATGCCAGGTGAGGACTTAAGGGAGAGGTCTGGGGAGATTTAAGGAAGAAGTAATACCCAACCCCAAGCAGAAAGGCAAAATTGAGTCAGGAGTGAGGCAGGTGGAAGGAAAGGGTGCTGGATACAAGGGATGAGATGGGGAAGGAAAAGATGAGTGTTAGAAGATGGCAAGGTTGCACTCTGCAAGGAGCACCTAGTTCAAGTAGCTGGAGCTTCGTTGGAGAGGGGCAGGGACAGACACGGTGCCATTTTTGTCTTTGGGAAGGGCCCTCCACAAGCTGTGAAAAGACAGAGAGAAGGTGGGGCGACTCATCTCTTAGGAGTGTTAGCTGCAGGGCGTCTCTTGGGTCGTGCAGGATGGAAGACTGAGGGCTGGTGTCATCCCAGGTCTGCAGGGACTGTAAAGCTAGACACAGGGTAGATCTAGCTAGAGAGTCCGGGTAGGTATGCTTCCTGTTGAATCCTGGTTTCCTGCATCCTGGGAATGCAGGTTTCTTACAACAGCTGTCCATTTAAGGACGAGCCTTGCCTCTTCTTGTTGTAGGCCTTCGGAGAAGGGGTCAGGGAGAGAGTCCAGAGGAGACAGCATTTCTGGCAGACCATCCTACCAGGCATGTAGATGTGTAGACCGTGAGCCATGGCTCAGAGGGAGAGCCTTGGAGGCGAGGTCACTCAGCCAGAAGTCCGGCTCCAGCTGACACCTGTGTGCTTCTGAGAGAGGAAGGGGGAGGGGAAGGGCAGGCCTGGCCATGGACTTCCAGGTTTAGGTGGGTGGTTTTTCTGTCATAGCAGACCTGTTGGCACAGGTGGAGAGAATGATGCCCAGGATAAGTCAAGGATAGAGGGATTTAGAGGAGGCAAGGAGTTCAGAGAGAGAAAGAGAAAAGGACTGAGAAGCAGAGGCGAGAGATGGAGAGGAAAGCGAAGAGATGGGGGAGACCCAGACAGGCAGAGGCAGGTGTGAATACACAGAACAGAGAAAAGCTCAAGCAGGAAAGGAACGGGGGTAGAAAGAGCCAGAGGTCCTCTCCTCTCTTCTAGAAGCTGACACTGAACCTCCCCTTTCTCAGGGGCAAAAGGGTAGAAGGACCCTGGAGAGGGAGAAAAGGGGTAGCTCCCCATCAGGGGCTGCCCCCCACCCGACCCCCGCCCTGGAGCTAATCAGCGGCTGTCATCTCCACGGTGAGGTCTTGGTTAAGGAGATTTAGGGCTGGGATCAATAGGAAATTTAAAAATCGATGCAGCGCGCAGGGCAAAATCGATGGCGTTTAATCGCCTTGCCGATTCCCAGTCAAAACAATTAGCCGCGCTGAGTGTTGAACACGGTGGCGACACGGCATTAACCGTCAATATTGGTGTAAGTGATGGCAGGCGGGTGGGGAATCCCCAGTCTCAGAGGGACCCCTGAGCCAGACCACGCCTTCGGGCTGGGGTCTTCCCCAAAGGTAGTGCCCCGACATCTGGGCTTCCTTGTCTCTGGGCCCTCTGCCACCTCAGCTGTGGTACCTGTGGGTGGCACCGCTCTGGCCTGCCTGCCTCTAACTCTGTCATCCCACCTGTCAAGCCCCCAAGCTCCTTCTATTCACCAAGAGGGGAGAGGGCCGGCTACAGAGACACCCAGCAGGTGGGGAGCTGTCTTCCATCACTACCCAGAGACAGACTCTGTGAGGAACAGAGCAGGTAGATGGCCCTGGTTACCAGGCTCTGAAGAGGAGAAACAGGACTTGAACCCCAAGTGTCTGCCTTCAAAGCCTCATTCCTGCAGCTGTGTCACAGAGGTATAGCTTCTGATGTTTGCAAGAGAAAACGAGCACAGGGGTGGGTCCGGGCCCTTAACTCTTCTCCCAGCCAATACATACACAGCCCGGTGTATCTGGGGTCAGTCTGCCCACTACCTGCTAGATGGCCATCTTGAGGGCAAGCGGGGGGGGGAGACTGGCTCCTCTGGGGGGGGTCCCTAGTGTCACCTAGCACAGGGCACAGCTCTGTATTGGGACTTGGCTCAGGAGAATAGTGCTACTTGTTCCCACAGATGCAGCCTGCCCACTAAAACCCCCGCTCAGGGCCCAGTGGGCAGCAAGCAGCAAGCACAGATACATCTGTCCAGATGTTTCTGGATAGAACAGCCTATGAGAGCAGCCAGCAGCACCTAGCATTGACTGTGGGCTGGGTGTGGTTAAGCACTCTGCAGGCAAGGCCTCAGAGTCCTCACAAACTTTAGTATCTTCTCCATGAGGACACCTAAGGAGCTCTCTGTGTCACTTTGCTAAGGACATAGAGGCCCCGAGAGGTTAAGACCCTTTACCAAGGTCACGCAGCCAAGAGGGGCAGCTCCTCTGACTCGGAGGGGGACACAGGACATGTGGTGAGCAAGAGCTGATGATCACAAGTAAGCTAGCTGGACACAAGGCAGTGGGGAAGAACAGGGTGCCTAGACAGAGGGCCAAGAATGGCTGGCCCCGGGACTCTGTGTGAGGAGGCACGGGATCCCGTGGCCACCTGTGTCTGGTGCAGAAGAGCAGGAGGGAGGGTGTGAGCAGGGGAGGAGGCCCATGAGATGAGCTGGGATTGATCTGACAAGGTCCTAATCAAATGGTCAATATCACTGACCTGACCACTTAACCTATTGATAAGCTGGCAAGGATGGAACAGACGGCAGGTGGGCTCGGGGAGTGAGGCAGTGCTGGGGAGGACGCAGGCCCATCTCATCCCGGGGAAAGGGTGGTCTCCTCCTCAAATGCTCACCCTCCCCTCTGACAGGCACCTGCCCTCCAGCGGGGGGTGGGAGTGGGGGGCGTAAGAGGCTTCCTCTGCACAGACCGCTTCATCCTCCCTGAGTGACGCTGGAACCATCCACAGCACCCAAGCCACCCTCAGCGGCCCTCAACACTGTCTTCAATGTTCATACATGTGAGAGGCCTCACACTGAAGCCTCAGTCTTCTCATCTGTTGACTGGGGACAGTTACAATGGGGAAAGCCGGCAAACGCCCTGGCGGTCCCGTGACTGGAGGCTGACACAATACATAATGGCATGGCAGCCACACAATGGAACACTGTGGGGTTGTGGGAAATACGCCTGAAATAAATTCATAGACACCAGAGTGCTATTCATAATCCGTTGTTAGAAAGGAAAAAAAGGCAAGTTATCCACAAGAATGGAAGATATAATCCCATTTTTATGAACACACACACACAAGGGTTTCGAACAGCAATCAGAACCCCTAAGTTTGAGTTGCTTACATCTATATTCTAGTGAGTTCTTTTGGTAAACTTATAGGCTCTTGACTCAAGAGGGAGAAATATCAAGAAGTTAACAAAGGATTTTTTTTCATTTAATTAGATTATCATGGCAGCTCTCTCTCTCTCTCTCTCTCTCTCTCTCTCTCTCTCTGTCTCTCTCTCTCTTTCTGTCAGTAATGGGGCTTGAACTCTGGGCCTGGGCGCTGCCACTGAACTCTTGCTCAAGGCTAGCACTCTACCACTTTGAGCCACAGCTCCCCTTCCTGTTTTCTGGTGGTTAATGGGAGATAAGAGTCTCACAGATTTTCCTGCCTGGGCTGGCTTTGAACCATGATTCTCAGATCTCAGCCTTCTGAGTAGCTAGGTTCTCTGCTTTTCTACAATAAGTATGCACCACATCATGTTTGTAACTGCAAGAAGCAGATTGACAGCGATTGAGGCCAGGCTCTCAGAAGCCACATGAGTGCCAATCTTCTGCTTCCCCCATTCCCAGCCAGGCTTGTCTTGTCCCCCTATATTCAAACCAGCAGAGTTCAGGACCCTCAGGAATGTGAATGGACTTGAAATTGGTTGCACGGAGGCAAGCTTGATCTTATGCCTTCTGCTCTCTATAAGTGGACAAGGTGGGAACAAGCTGAATTCTGTCCCCTTCTGTCTTCTGGAAACTGGCTGAGAGCTTACTACATCACACATGGCTGGAGACTCAAAGGGAGGAAAGTGATTTTTCCCTAAGTTATTCAGCTCAGGAAAGAAGACAAAGTATCTTCTTATGACAGAGCCAAGGCCAGAAGCTAGGGCTCCTGGCTAGTGCTTTGCCATTACCAGGAGGAGAAAACCACAAAAGCAAGTATGAAGGTAGACCACTAAGAGTGCTTTGGCAGGGCTGAAGACTATAGAGATTAAAAACCTGGCCTACCATCCCTTGCTGTGTGACCTTGGGCAAGTCGCTTCACTTCTCTGAGTCTCAGTTTGCTCAGCATAATATAAGGATATTAATAATAATACGTGCCTTATGAGGCTAGTGTGAAAAGGCACACTTGTAAGAATATGATTTTAGGGCTGAGAAGGTGGCTCAGTGGTAGAGTGCTTGCCTTGCATGCATGAGGCCCTGGGTTCGATTCCTCAGCACCACATCTGCAGAAAAAGCTGGAAGTGGCACTGTGGCTCAAGTGGTAGAGCGCTAGCCTTGAGCTGAAGAGCTGAGGGACAGCACCCAGGCCCAGAGTTCAGGCTCCATGACTGGTTAAACATACACACACACACACACACACACACACACACACACAATATGATTTTAAGGAGCTTAGCAGAAGGCCTGACACAAAGAAAGCCAGGCACAAGTGGCTCACACCTGTAATCCTAGCTACTCAGGAGGCTGAGATCTAAGGATCAAGGTTCAAAGCCAGCCCGGGCAGGAAAGTCCGTGAGACTCCTATCTCCAATGAACCACCAGAAAACCGGAAGTGGCACTGTGGCTCAAGTGGTAGAGCGCTTGCCTTGAGCTGAATTGCTGAGGGACCGCGCCCAGGCCCAGAGTTCAAGCCCCACAACCAACCAAAAAGAAAAAAGAAGGAAGGAAGGAAGGAAGGAAGAAAGAAAGAAAGAAAGAGGTAGAAATGATGTCAACTGTCAGCCCCACTGCTGTAGGGGGAGGATGTACAGACAGTAGAATGAGAAGGGAGATGAGTGTTTTGTTAACCTGAGCAAATAAGCAAATGCAATGAAGACGCCTAAGTATGTTCCTTTGTTCATTTGTTCATTCCGTCATTCATTCACTCATTCAGTCATTCATTCAATGAGCCATTTCCTAACCCAATTCTAGGCCAGCCCCCATGCTGGGCTCCGCTTCAACCTGAACAATGCAAGTTCCCAGTGGGCTGATAAAGGAGAAATAGGGATGGCTGGGGTTGGTCCTTCTTCTCTGAGACTCGCTGCCTCAATGGCTCCTGAACTATCCCTTGAGGCTTCTGGTGAAAAGCAACTGCAGGCCCCCCATGGTCTGACCAGTGTGGGGCTGGAGGTATGTGCGTGTGTGCGCGCACACTGGAATAGTAAGCGCTACGCAGACGCCCGACGCCCGCTTGCTTTGTAATTCACAGCGCCGAGCATGGGGCCTGACACTCTGGGGACACACTCCAGCCTCCGTTTTGGGTTGGTTTTTTTTTTCTCCATTTTTTTTTTTAATGAACAAAAATGTTCAAAGCACCTAACACAATGCCTAACACCTGGCAGGTACTCAATAAATAGCAGCTATTAGTGTCATCAGCACATGTGTGGCTGCTCTTCCTGCTCACAAAAAATCTTGTTTTGCTGACGAGGAAACTCGAGGCATAAAAGGAGAGGCGTGATTTACCCTCGCCCATGCAGCCGAGACTCAGAGTTAAGGTGTGTCAGAGGCCACGGTGTGTGGTCTCCAGGGGACGGGCTGTGAGAGGAGTGGGGACAAGCTGGAGCCAAGGTGGAGATGGCAGGGAGATGGGGCCGCAGGCTGGGGGCACACAGGGCCCCCATGATGGTTTGGGAGGCCTGGCTGCTTTAAGGCTGGGCCAGGTGTGCTCCCCAGGAAGATCGGATCATCCTTGTCTGGCACCTTCTTCCCCAATTCCATTGGGCAAACAGGATGTACATCCAGCCACAAAGCAGTGACTGGGCTCATGATACCAGGCTCCAAGTTCCTGCCCTCACAGCACTGACCTTCTAGTGAAGGAAGAGATACAGAAGGCAAGAAACTGCACCTAAGAGCTACAAACAGAAATAGCAGGTGAAGTGGCGGAGAGGAGGGTTATAAGATGATGTTATTTTAGAATGGTCAGGAAAGGCCGGTCAGGGAAGGTAGATGTTTGAACAGTCCAAATGCAGTGAGAAGGTAAAAACTTTCCTGATAAAGGGCATAGCAAGCGCAAAGGCCCTGAGGTAGAAACAAGGTTTAAGGGTCATGAAGAAGGCAAGTGGTTTGAGGCTTCTGTAACCAAGAAGAAAGGAGGAAAAGCCAAATAGGTAGACAGGCACCAATTCATACAGGGCTTGCAAGCCAAGAAAGATATGTCTGGGGGACAAAGCGGGGGGTGATAGTTCCCTCACAGTGGGGTTGTTCTCACTCCCCAATATTTTGTTCCTTGTCCTCTCTGGGGCCTTTTGTTTGTTTGTTTTGGTCAGCTGTGGGGCTCGAACTCTGGTCCTGGGTGCTGTCTCTGAGCTCTTCAGCTCAAGGCGAGCGCTCTACCACTTGAGCCATAGCGTCACTTCCAGTTTTCTGGTGGTTTATTGGAGATCAGAGTCTCACAGACTTTCCTGCCCAGCCTGACTTTGAACGGCAATCCTCAGATCTCAGCCTCCTGAGTAGCAAGGATGACAGGTGTGAGCCACCAGCTTCTGATACACATATTCTCTCAGAGTTGTCAGGCTTCAGCAACCAAGACTGGGGACTTCACTGGAGCAGCTCAGGCTTGCCCACAGACAGCCTCAAGAATCTGTGGAGTGTCCATAATTGCTAAGACCCTCAGGCCCTGGGAAATCTCCATTTGGGGGCAAGACATGGTTTGTTTAGTTCTTGTCAGTAGCCAAGAGATGGGTCCAGGAGCAAAAAGGGCAGTTCATGTTGCCATGGACTACCTCAGGGCTGGACCCTCTCCAGGCCTTGCAGAGTAGAAAGCTAAGACAGGAAGTCTCGGGATAGGTGGCCTGACTCCTACATCTTCCTCTAGAAGCTCCCCTTCTCATGCTTCCTCCGCCCCCAACCGCCAGGTTCCACAGGACCCCTGCCTGGCTCAGAACTCAGCCCACACAGTACAGCCCTCTTCAAAACTCCACGGTGGCCACGTCGCACCCAGAGTACATCCTGAGCCTCATAGCCCTTCCCATTCATAGCAAGCCTTCTCTGCCAGCTCCCCACATTCAGGGAGCCTAGGATCCATACAACAGGAGTGCTCTACACATGTTCACACCTTTACACCTGCGCACAATGAGTGTATTTGTGTAGAGAGCCTTCCGCTCCTCCTCTCCCTCACCTACTTGCCTTTCCCCCAAGCTGCTCCTCAGTGAGGCCTCCTGGACCTTCCCTCGGTGCTGACACCTCAGTCTGGGCACCCCATTTCTCGCCTCCAACTCATGCCCTTAGGAGTATCTTAGAGAGACAGATGCAGCACTGGGAAGGGGGATCTGAGTTCTGCATTATTTATGCCGTGTGGCCTCAATGAGTTTTGGAAGGGAGATGTACACACATTTCCAATCTTGTGTGTCTAACACTCGGCTTAAATGTCACTTCCTTCGAGGTGTTCCACCTGACCCTCCAATCTAAACAAGCTCCCCTATGATCCCCCTACAGCCCCTCGTCCCATTCTTTCCCAGATACTATCACTATTTATAGCTAATGACACACACTAAGGTTGAATCAGTGCTGGACCTGTGGTCCCAGTTTCTAAGACAAGCCCAGCTCACACAAGGACCTAGGCGCTGACAGGCTTCATTCCATAAACATTTTCACACTTTTTCATTTTAATAAAACTACGGGGGCGAGGCTGAGGAAGGTGCAGGTGCTATGAATGAGGGTGTGGCCCTGTGCCCCCCACATGTGGCTTCTCCCTGGGGACCTCTGAATGTGGCTGGTAGATACTCGCTGGTGGGCCCAGGAGCCCGGACGCCACTGTGTTTTAGTATCTGCATTTGGGCTGTTGCTGCATCTTGGTGATCTGGTATTTGTCTTGCCCTGTGATGTCTCAGTGTGAGACATCACACCTGTGTATATGTGCCTACCTTGATTTCTAAATCTGTTTGTCCATTTCAACATCTCTGTAGACATACCTCACCAATGTCTCTGGGGGCCTGTGGAGTTCAGTAACTACACATTTTCTAAGAGAATCTCTGACTGAGCCTCGGCACTTGTGAGTAGATACAAGCATGTCTGTCATGTGTTTCAGAATCCACATGTCTCTGTTTCTAGATCATGGCATACGTATGCATGTGTATTTGTGCATCTGCTCGAGATGTATGTGGCCCCCCTAGATTGGAGAGGGTAGTGTGTGTGTGTGTGTGTGTGTGTGTGTGTGTGTGTATGAGAGGCAGAGTAGAACAACACAGGCACATGTACACCTGTGTGTCGTCTTTCTTTCCCTGGCTGCCGCCTTTAGTGTGGACAAGCACCTCTTCTCTCTCTCTCTCTCTCTCTCTCTCTCACACACACACACACACACACACACACACACCCATGCTCATATGCGCTGTGTGAGTGGGGAGGGGGCCGGGTGTCAGCAAGCTCTTGTGTCACAAGGTTAATTTCTCCGCAGCCAGGCAGGCTGGGCCCTGAGGGGAGTGGTGGGGGAGGGGCGGGTCCCCACAGCCCCTCTGATAAATATGTATTTGGGGCTGCTGTGCTCAAAGGTCATTGTGGGGGGAGTGGTCTCCACAGTGCTGGGCTGCTGGGTCCCAGACAAGCCCAGCATGGGTTTGTGTGACACCCCCCTCCCTCCAGATGGATGAAAAGATTCAGGGAGATTTCCCCCTTCATCCTGCCTGGCCCACCCCACCCACAGCCAGGCTCAGATGGAGATGCTGTTGTGGACACACAGATATTCAAACTCAGGAGCAGGCAAACACTCCAGCCCACGCCCCCCAATATCCAGAGGTGCACACGGATGCACAAAGACGGCCTCAGAGGCGACCAGATTCATGGGCAGCTGAGAGTCCAGGGCCAGACCTGTCCCTTCTGCCCCCAACCTTCACCCTAATGCCAAATACACGTTCATATGCATATGTGTATTCATATGCATATGTGTATATGTATATACATGTACATGTATATATATTCCTATTTGTACACATGTATGTATTTCTCTCACTATATAGATACGTACACACGAGTGCATAGTATCTCACAATGAGAAATGTCTCTGCACACGTAATACACACAGAGAGACACAGAAACACAAAACATCCAACAAAAATGGTCCCTGAGCACTTTGTTAGTGGGCGATACATATACACACAAGGTTGCATCGCCTAAGTTCTGTGGACCTAGGTGCACACTGGCGACCGCAGATAAATACACAAACACCCATGAGCCTGAACACACACTCTCACAAATATCCCAAGACACCCGCACCAGGCAGGACGCACAGTGGAACAGCCTAAGACCCACCCTGCTGCAACGCAGCCCACTCTGGCCTTTCCCCACTGAGGTGAGAATGGCTGCCTGGTTCCCCCCAGCCAGCTTCAACCAAATGCGCCATCATTTGTCCAGCTCTGAGTCACATCAATTGTCGAGCCTCCCCTCCTCGCTGACCAGCCATCTCGGCCATCGGCGGCCTCGGCCATTAGCTGGCTCCTGCCTTTGGCCTGCATTTATTGAATCTCCCTTACCTGGCAGAACCGTCCAGACCAACGGAGCCCTTTTGGGGTCTGCCTGACCCTTTCCTCAAAGGAGTCGATATACCCCGGTATGTGACCCCTCAGCCCATGCCTCAGGGCGACCCCCACTCCTCAGCACATTGCTCAGGCTGTCATTCTTTAGTGACCGCTAGCCACAGTGGTTCTGGTGGATTTCCAGGCTGTGTGAGTGTGTGTGTGTGTGTGTGTGTGTGTGTGTGTGTGTACTTGTAGGTATGTGTGTATGTGTGGTGGTTTGGCTTCAGCTGTGCTTTAAGTATAAAGGAGTGTGTGTGTGTGTGTGAGAGAGAGAGAGAGATAGGGAGGGAGGGAGAGAGAGGGAGAGAGAGAGAGAGAGAAAGAGAGAGAGAGAAAATGAATAAGGGGTTAGGATGTCAGTAGCCTGCTTAAAGTCAAAGAGTGCCTGAGTGTATGGTTGTATATTGAGAAGACAGAATGGCAGGGGCTGGGCTTCACGTGTGTATGTATGCATGTGCACATATGTGTGTACGCTTTAAATCAGGAATGATTCTGGTACATAGGTCTGGGGCTTGGTGAGGGGGGCCGTGGGGGGGGGTGCTCTGTCTTGACACAAGGGCCAGTGTAGAACAGGCGTCTGTTTCTCAAGCAGTTGTGAGCAAGTCGAGTGTGTCTCTTCAGATTCTGTTGCCTGTATTTGTGAAAGTGACAGATGCTACCACCCTGGCCTCACTACAGGGGGGATTAAGTCTGAGAATGCTACAGGAGTCCACACCCACACCCCAGGTGGGGGAGGGTCCCGACCTGCTTTCACACTCACATGTGTGGGTAAAGTATACCCCTTGTTAGTTTCTGTTAGGGTGATGTGGAACAGACAGCAAGATGTAGTTGTGCATGTGCGCAAGTGTACTCAGGTTCACACACTAGTCCGGCTTGTCCAGAAAACATTGTCATGAACTCTGTGTATGGATGTGTGATTGTGCAAATGGGAACTCTCCACATGACAGACTGAATTCAGACTTCTTAGGACATCATCCAGATCTCCACAGATGAAGCCAGGCGATACAAGGCCCACCCTAGCTCTCAGGACCATGCCTCCAGCCTGGGCCACTTCCTTCCCACTTCCCCTGGCTGTGTTGTTGCTCTCCCATCACTCCCTCTTTCTCAGTGCAGTGTAAATCCAGGCCTTCCTCCTTCTCCAGATTCCTAGTGACCCAGAGGCTCCCTTTGTGCTCACAGTCCAGGCTCCTTACCGAGAATATTCTCTAAGCTAGGGTAGGTTGTGCTCCTGAGTCCAGGTCCAAGTTAGGCTGGTGCCTAACAATGGTTTTTGGAGAACAAGTGACCATGCTGTCCTCTAACTACCCAAGGAACTCACTGTGCTTCAATCATTCACTAATTCACTCCACTCAACAAATAAATACCTACTGAATTCAAGGACTCTGTATGTGAGGCTACTACCTCCAGCCTCTTCTATTAAGAACTGGGAAAGCATGGGCGCCAGTGGCTCATGCCGTAATCCTAGCTGCTCAGGAGGCTGAGATCTGAGGATTGTGGTTCAAAGCCAGCCTGGGCAGAAAAGTCCATGAGACTCTTATCTCCAATAAACCACTCAGAAAACCAGAAGTGGTGCTGTGGCTCAAGTGGTAGAGTGCTAGCCTTGAGCTGAAGAGCTTAGAGACAGCACCTAGGCCCAGAGTTCAAGCCCCACGACTGACTAAATAAATAAATAAAAAGAACCTGGAAAGCCATCTGCCCTGGATTACTGAGACTGGGGAGGCAGATGAGTGAGGGAAGTTGTACCTGCCGCCCAGGCTAGAATATTCTAAGAAAGTGGCCCAGAGTTCACCAGGAGGTCTTGTGGAATCATGAGCTTCCCTATACCCTGTCCCATCTTTGAACAGGCCCAGCTTAGCCATTACTGACAGAGCAAGCTCAACCAATTCTCCAGCCTTCCTTTCAGGATACAAAGCAAAACCCAGTCCTCAAAACCTTCACTGAACCAAGTAAGGCATCTATCCATTTGACAGGTCCTGGGAGACAGAGGTCTGTGGATGGACTGCTCTGGGGAACAGAGAGGAAGTAGGGGAAAGGTCAGAGCCAGTGAAAGGAAATGATGGGACAGCTAAGGGGAGTGTGATCAGTCCCACTCCCTGCCCTTGGTTCTGGTGCTATCTTGCGTGTTTACAGGCTAAATAACATGGGCCCTAGAATCATCTGGAAAAAAGGGTATACTATGTGATTGGTTATAAGAGTTGGAAAAATGAGTGATACAGAAAATACAAAAAAAGGTGAGTGATATAGAGGGAAAACTCATCTAAAAAGACCCTGCACCCACCGTCTCTTCCAACAGTTCTCCACACCTGAGTTTTTCACCCTTATCCATCCTGAAAATGTCTTAGACATTAACCACCGCATGCCAAGAAGACAATTACCCCTTTGTACCTACTGATGTCCAAGCAAGCTCTGGAATGGCCATCTGTCCCTGCCTCTGACAGGTCAGGGCCTTCACACGTTACGATTTTGCACCAAGGCTAAGAAAAGCTCTCCCAGTGGGACACTATGGTTGAGGTCCCCTGCTTGGTTGTTACAATGGTGGGGGAAGACGTTCTGGTTTATGGGCCCTGCATGCAAGGAGGGAGTATATATGAACCAGACTGGAGGTAGCTGGAGTAATCAATGATGAACCCACTGGGGGAAAAAAAAATCTAGCCAGAATGCTAAGATATAAAAGCTAACGATCTCTATTGCACACGAGATATGGATGCAGATGTGTGCAGGAACACACACAGTCACTCACGGTGGCCAAGTTCTTTCTTACCATAGCACTATCAGAGATACCTTCTATTTTCCTTGTAAAGACTGGCAGATGGACGCAAGGACTATTAAGGCCTCCAAGGATGGTACTGTAACCTGCCAGAGGGTTGGCCAGCAGCCTAAGGAAAATAGGGGTCTAGACCTCTCCAACATGCACGGCTGGACCTCTGTCCAGCATTACCTATAAATCAGGAGGTAGACAGGGAATCGCGTTACCAGCAACTGGAGACGCTGCCTGCGGCCCTCACCAGCTTCTTCCTCTCACTCCATGACACTGGACAGACGCTTTGTTACTATGGAAGGACCAGGGACGGTTTTGGTGGGCTGGTATACTGTGAAAGGGGAGATCTTCTCTTGTTTTGTTTTCTTGCCCAGCTCCAAGGATGCTATGCACCCTACTTACGCCTGCTGTCAGAACCCACCCATACGCCCACCACCTCCAAGAATCCATCCAAACGCCCACGACCTCAGAGCACCACGTCCTTCAACATTCCACCCAGACCCTGCTCCGCACCCCTGCCGGCAATTTCACCCCCCAGGAACAACAATGACGACAATAGGAGTTCCACACACACATATGGCACTTCTTTCGTGGGTGACTTTAATGCACCTTCGTGTGCACACACTATGTTCAGACCTACTACACACAGCGCATCTACTCCAAACACACTGCGTAGGAGGGTGTCACGTGTCCGCCCCTGATGCCAGACTCACACACAGACCTGAACACTCGTGGACACTGCCTTGCCTAGAGCCAGGGAGAGCCTCCTGAGTGTACACATAGAGGACAGTACACAAACATCCAGGCAAGGGAAAGACCGGTACAAACCCAGGTGCTGGCTCTGTCCTGCATTGAACATTATTCACAATGGAAACCCCAGGTACCGGATCCCTCCCCCCACTGAAAGCATGTTAGGATTCTCACTCTGCCTACGTTCCAAGCCCTGCACAGTTAGTCCCTCCTGAACACCTCTTGCTACCACGCAGGCCTTGTATACATGCATGCTGCTGCCATAGTCTGCCTCTGTACATGCCAGCCCCCCCCACCAGTGCACTCTGACTCTTTACTCTCCCCTCATACCCTAGATTGTGAGGGGTGGACAAATTTACCTGACCCAATGACAAGAGACTAAAAGCTACTGAGTTAAGAGGCTGATGGGGCCTTTCTCTAAACCCAGGACCTATTCCCCAGTTTCGCTGGCCCCAGGATGGAAGAAGAAAGTGGGGAGTGGTCAATAAGCTGGAGCCATTCTCTTGGGACTCTTAAGAATCCTGTGAGATAAGACCCCCCCTCAATTTCCTCCCCTTTCCTCTTCCTGCTAGCCAGTGGATCATTTTCCTCTCCGTCCACACCTGTCTCTCTCAGTGGAGTCCACAGCCATGAACCCCTCACTTAAGATCTTCCCCTCCCCCTCCTATAGCCCCCCCCCCAACATCCAGCAGGACTTCTCTAGAGGCCAGAAGGAAATAGAAGATGGCCCCAGAGCCCCTAGCTGGGGCAAAAAGGATAGAAATGTGTGAGATCTGAGACAGAGAAGAGGCTCTGGAGGGAAGTTAGGGGAGTCCTGCCTGTGCACAGAGCCCTCTCCCTAGCACCCTGTTCATTGCTGATGCTGCAAAAGTGTGGTGAATAAATGAAACTGAAGGAGGGGGGTAGAGGACGGGCAACAGGGATGAAAGAATGAGAGATATGAAAAAGCAAAAGAGAAAAAAAAAGAAAAAGAAAGGAAGGTAATGGGGAAAAGGAAATAGAGAAAGAAGAAAACCTGAGAGGGGAGGAGAAAGCTTTCAGTGAGAAGAAGAAGAGAGAGAAATTGAAAAACTGAGAGAAGGAGAAACCAATAAAGGAGATAGAGAAATGGGGGCCGAGGCTGGGTATGAGAAGAGGAAGAAAAGAGAAGGGAGCAAAGAGACAGAGGAAAGCAGCCAGAGGGGTCCCCCAAGTTACAGACTTTGCCCAAAGCGCTGAGGGTCACATCACAGCTCCCCAACATCACTCTAGAGCCCCGGAGCTCTGGCTTTCCACCTCTCTTCCTGTCTCAGAATCGCCACCGCCTCTCTGCTCCCCATCCGGGCTGTTTCCTCTTCCCATTTCCCTTCCTGCTGTCCAAGGTACCCCGCCCCGTCCTTTCTCTCACCCCCCCCGCCCCATCCCACTCCCTTTCTCCATCCCAGTGTCCTTACCTCTGCCCCCCATGAACCCCGCTTGCTTCGGAGCTTCAGACCGCATCACCAACCAATATCCTATGGCACTAGATCAGCCCCCACACCCCCAGGAAAGGAGACAGAAGAAAAGAAGGGGGTAAAAAAAAAAAAAGCAGGCGGTACCGCCACCAGCTCTGACCCCCTCCGGCCTCATTTTCTCCAGCAGTCGCCCCTGCCTCAAATGCAGGATCAAAATGGGAGTCCCACCCTGCCCAGGAGCCTCTCGGAGGCCCCTCGGCCAGCCGGGAGTGGATGCCACCTCGCCTCTCTTCGCCAATCTCGCTCCTTTTTTGTGTGTTCGATGGCCCCAGCAGCGGAGTGCTTTATTCCCATCATCTTTTTTATTTGTATTGGGTATTTTCTTTTCTTTATTTTGGGGGCCCGGGGGGGGCCGCGCTCCGCCGGCCTCTCCCCCAGCCCCGCGCCGTCTCCGGCGGCTCTTTCTCTAGTCTGCGCTCCGCTCGCCTCCCTCCTTTTTTTTTTTTCCTCCTTTTTCTCTTGCCTCGGTTCTCTTCCTCCGTCCTTTCAGCTCCGGCCTCGGCTCCTCCCGCACGCCTTTCCTTCCCCCCCCCAACATTCGTGCCCCTGCTCCCCGTTTTTCCTCCCTTTATCCCCTCTCCATCCCCAATTCTTCCCCACCCCCCACCCACACAGCCCTCCTTCGCTGCCCTCACCGCCACCACCAGCAAGCCAACTCCCCCCCCCTTTACCTCCGCTTCTCCCCCCCACACCCCACTCCACCCCAGCAAATAATAAAAATACCCAGCCTGGGGGCAAAACCCCGGCTCGGGCTCC
>NW_012267372.1:1995304-2066749 GCF_000151885.1 Dipodomys ordii | reverse complement strand
CCCGCTCCCGCTCCCGCGCCCGCTCGCTGCCTGCTGCTGGCGCTGCTCTGGCCGCTGCTCCTCGCCTGAGCTGCCGGCGCGAGCCCAGGCGCGCGCCATCCCCGGCTCCCACCTTGTCCCCATGGCAACCCCGGGCCCAAGGATGCTCAGAGAGAGAGAGCGCGAGCCAGAGAGCGAGGGGGGAGAGGCAGAGGGAGAGGGCGGGGAGCGCAGGGGACACGGAGGCTGGGAGAGGCCCCGTACCCACAGAGACGCAGAGACACGCAGAGACACAGAGACGCAGAGACACAGAGAGATGCTGGAACAGAGACACGGGGAGAGGGGAGGATGGAAGCAGAAGGGGACACAGACACAAGGAGCAGCCTCCAGACCCACAGAGACCTGCAGAGATAACAGAGACAGACAGAAAGGAAAGGAGGCAGTACTCAAAGGCAAGAAGAGAACCCATGCCCAGAGACACGCAGAGACAGAGAGACACACAGTGACAGAGACAGAGAGATACACAGAGACACAGAGAAACAGACACAAGGATGCAGAGGAAGAGGAGAGACAGGGAGAGGCGGGAAATAGAGAAAGATTCAAAGGCAAGAGTGGCCCTGAAAGAGACACCAGAGACAAAGAGAAAAGAAGAAAGGAGTTCAGAATGTGGAGGCAGAGAAAGACTCTAGAGACAGAGAGACGTCCAGAGACGCACATAAACATACAGACATGGGGACAGATGGGGGAAGTGGAGAACAGATGGGGACAAAAAGACAGAGTGAGGTATTGAAAACCACAGAGACACCCAGAGACAGAGACAAGGAAAAGAGGCCTATGCAGAGGGAGACATGAGAGACAAGACAGCACAGAAAAGCACAGAGACAGGGAGATACAAGATGTGTATGAGACATTGAGAGAGAGAAACAGACAGACAGAAGAAGAGAAATAAACACATAAGACACAAGAGTAAGAATAGGAAAAATAGCCACATGAATGAAGAGGCAAAGCAGAGTTAGAGAAATACAGAGATAGGATGACACAGAGACAGAGAAAGAGAGACATAGGCCTGCAGACTCAGAGAGCTCTGAGAGACAGAAAGAGAGAAAGGTACGCTGACAGAAAGACACCAACAGAGACCAAAAGATAGAGACAGGAAAAGACACAGGAAGTGAGAGAGTGAGACAAGGAGATAGGTGATTAGTGAGATATAGACAGAAACACAGAGAGGACCAGACATAAAAAGAGACAAAAATAAGGACAGAGTAAGAAACAGGAAGCAAAGACTACCAGAGTCATTGATACAAAGAAAATCATGGACATGGACAGAAACTCCAAGAAAGACAGGAAAGGGAAAACTGAGGAGGCCTGGAGAGATCGAGTCACATGGAGGCAGACACTAGAAGAGGTGTTTAGTGGTCAGAGATCTATGGAGAGATACAAGACAGAGACGAGAAGAGATAATGCAGAGTCCAACACAGAGAATGAGACCTGAAAAAGACAGAGAGGGGACAAAGGACACAGAGCCCAAAGAAGGAAGGGGAGGGGCTGGGGTAAGAGCAGAGCCCAGAAAAATGACAAGAGGGACACTAAGTCCCCTGAGGGAAAGTGGAAGGGAAAAGCAGGGGAGAGAAAGGAGGGGAGGGGAATGGAGGAGAGAGAAGAGGGCAATGCCCTGGTTCATTCAGGCCGGAACACCTCCCCTGTGCTGGGTATGGCAGGGCTAGGGAGGGCGAACAGGGAAAGGAGCCACAGGCCAGGAGGAAGACCTTGTCCTGGTCAGCAGAGGGCATGTGGATCCTGCCCCCTGCTGGTGGGGCCGTGGAGGTACAGAAAGGAGAATGGGGCCCTGGAGTGGTACCCAGACCTGGGAGGGGGAAGAGAAGGAGGAGATGGTGGAGAGGGGAAGGGGAGGGGGAGGGAGAGAAGAGGGAGGGAGAGGATGCAGGCATGTGCCTCACCAGCTTGGCTTAGCAGCCTCAGCGGCCCCTACCTCTGGCTTTGTTACTTGCACAGCTGCCCCATGTGCTACTGACAGGGCACAAGGGACCCTCGCTATGTGCACATGAAACACCAACTGGCCCACGTGTACCCAGAAGGCTCTTGGGACCCACATTGAAAGTGTTCGACAGAAATAAATACAGGAAACTTCTACCCCGAGGGCGTACAAAGTAAGTAACTGGGACCTGTGGGCGCCCCCACACACACACACCCCAGCAATAATAGACACCGAACGGAACTACCTACTACTCCTGCATGCAGCGGCCTCAGGGGGCCCACTGTGTGCACAACACAAATGAATGCAAGACACGCATCTTTGCATACAAAGTAGCTACGGGAACTTCGCAGCACGTGTATTCAGCCCAGGCAACCACGGAAGAGCCCCTGCACAGAGCAGGCTTTGCGCGCCCCGCAGATACAGGAAATCTCCACCTGCCACAAACAAGGCACATGGGACCCTCGGAGCATAAACATAAGGAACACATAAGCACCCAACAGCCATATACCCTGTGCACTGTGTGTGCACACCGCCAATGAACCCACAAAGTGCCCTTCCCATGGTGCCCACAAAGTAGACCTAGCTGGTGTGAACACAAATACACACTTATCAAAAGACATCACGGTCCCACAGGGTGCGCAGAACCTCACTAAATACAAGAAACATCCACCCCACTTCAGACAAAGACAAACGAGGGTCTGCAAATGACAACATACCAACTACTCATCTGGAGAGAGACAGAAGGAGCACTGGAATGTATCCCGGTGGACGGGCCAGGGTGGACCCAGCACTCCTGGGCCCCCACTCTGTACAACAGACTCCAAAGGAGCTGTGGTCATTCTGGGAACCTCAGGAAGGACATTCCAAGACAAAGCAGGGCCAGGGATGGCTGGTTCTCTGCCTTGCTGTCACATCTATAAGGCTCAGGGGGAGGCCACCTTCCTAAGAATGACCAAGTACATAACAATTGCGTGGAGTGAGTACATGAGTACCAGTGTTAAGGACTCAAGATAATCCATGTGAGGCGGGCTGAGACCATGTGTGTCTGCTGGACAGTATGCTGTCAACCCCAAGGGGGTTGATCCAGCAGATGTGTTACACATCAGACACAAGAAATGAGGGTGCCCTCCCCGCTTCCCAAAGAGCCTCTATTCCAGAAGCTCCAGATTCCTCTGAGGAGAATATGTGTGTTCATGTCTAAATGGAGCATCTGGGTGTGCAACCCTTTGTATGCTACTGAACTTGTGTGTTCCATACTCACTGCCTCATTCCGCCTGTGTACACAAAGTACAATACACTCTAAGTTATAGATATGTTTAATTGTGTATGGATAGATCAGAATACATCTCTCCATACATGCCACACACAAAGTGATGCTTCTTCCCATACATCTGTGGCTGTGTGTGTGTGAGTGTGTGTGTGTGCATGTATGTATACTTCTTGGTATGAGGGGACTGGAAGTCTTGGGTCTCCCTTACAGCCCCTGAAGATAAGGGGGAGAAGGTAAGGGGAATTGATGCTCACAAAGGAGAGGGATGTGGTAAAGAGAAATAAAGGATATAGAAAAGAAGAAAACTGGAGGTGGGCATTGTGGCATGCACCTAGGGTTCCACTTACAGAAGACACTGAGACAGGAGGATCATTGAGCACAGAGATGTTCAAGGCCAGCCAGAGCAAGATAGTGTGACCATGTTTCAAAAAGGAGATGAAGAGTAGGGGGAGGGGAGCCTGGGAGGGAGGGAGTTCCTGAAGACAGAGGATGAAGCAAGGGCAAGAGAGAAAGGGGAGAAAGAGGGAGGAAGGTATGCGAGAACTGCAGGGTAAAAGTGCCAATAAGTGAAGGGTCCTGGGAGGAGGCGACCGGCACTGGGAGGAGGGAGGAGGAGCCAAGGGAAAGAAATAGGAAAGAGACAGACCTTTCTGGTCTGTATAAAATTTAGAGATCTTGTCAAGGACATCCTATGGGAAGGTTGTGAAGGGGGCAGATGGAGGAGATGGAAGAAAGCTAAGGACAGAGAAAAAGAAAGAGAAATCCAAACCTAGCTCCTGGGACAGCCGGCCAGCTTCCTCCCTCATCCTGAAAGGGCTCGGCGAAGGTGCAAGGTGTGGAGAGAGGCACACAGAACCGGGGGGGCGGGTCCTGAAGAGACACCAGTGGCCAGGAGGAAGCCAGAGTGGGTAATGAGGGGTAAGTGAGACGTGGGAAGCGGGATAGAAACAGGGAGAGACCGTTTACTGAAAGGAAGCAGCAGGGTGAATGGCAGAGCTTTGAAGAGTGGTGGGAAGCCACCAATGGCTTGCGCATGGCCCCTTCCTACGTACAACCCAGGTCCCCATCCTAGGTTAACTCTCTTAGAGCATTGTGTTCTATTAGCACCATGCGGTGAGCCAAAAAAAAACAAAAAACACAAAGGTGAATGAGATCCAACTCTCTCCCATAAAAAACCCTGATCTGGGGAGGGAAACAGCAATAGGTACACATTAGCTGACACATGTGACAAGCTGGATTGAGATCTCAAAAACTAAACTATAGAAAAAAGACTTGGGCTGGGAAGGTGGCTCAGTGGTAGAGTGTCTGCCTCCCATGCATGAGGCCCTGGGTTTGATTCCTCAGCACCACAATAAACAGAAATAGCTGGAAGTGGCACTGTGGCACAAGTGGTAGAGTGCTAGCCTTGAGCTGAAGAGCTGAGGGACAGTGCCCAGGCCCAGAGTTCAAGCCCTATGACCAACAAAAAAAAAAAAAAAGGAAAAAGAAAGAGAAAAGATTTCATTCTCTAGGGATCCAGACAGCAAAACTATGATGGAAAGTTCGATGGCTGGTTGAGAGATGCTGGAGGAAGAAGAAGGGACCAATGGCAAAAGAACATGAAGAAAGGGGCTGGGAAGGTGGCTCAGTGGTAGAGCGCATGTCTTTCATGCCAGAGGCCCTGGGTTCGATTCCTCAGCACCACATAAGCAAAAAGAAAAAAGCCGGAAGTGGCGCTGTGGCTCAAGTGGTAGAGTGCTAGCCTTGAGCTGAAGAGCTGAGGGACAGCGCCCAGGCCCAGAGTTCAGGCCCCATGACCGGACCCAAAAAAAAAAAAAAAAAAACAAGAACATGAAGAAACATTTGGAGTTAATGGGAATATTTTGTGTCATTTGGTTTTTTTGGTTGGTCATGAGGCTTGAACTCTGAGCCTGGGCTCTGTCCCTCAGCTCTTCAGCTCAAGGCTAGTGCTCTACCAATTGAGCCACAGCACCACTTTTGGTTTTCTGGTGGTTTTATTGGAGATGAGTCTCATGGACTTTCCTTCCAGGCTGGCTTTGAACCAGGATCCTCAGATCTCAGCCTCCTGAGTAGCTAGGATAACTGGCATGAGCCACCGGTGTCCAGCTGATTTTGGTGTTCTTATACAAGTGTTTTGTGGGGCTGGGAAGATGGCTCAGTGGTAGAGTGTTTGCCTTGCATGCGTGAAGCCCTGGGTTTGATTCCTCAGCACCACATAAGCAGAAAAAGCCAGAAGTAGCACTGTGGCTCAAGTGGTAGAGTGCTAGCCTTGAGCTGAAGAGCTGAGGGACAGCGCCCAGGCTCAGAGTTCAAGCCCCACAATGGACAAAAAAAAAAATACAAGTGTTTTGTGTGTGTGTGTGTGTGTACTTGTGCATGCATAACTCACCAAAGTATATACTCAAAGTTGGTGAATGTTAGCCAGGCACTGTGGCTCAAAGTGGTAGAGTGTTAATCCTGAGCAAAAGAACTCAGGGACAGAGCCCAGGCCCTAAGTTCAAGCCCCATGACCCCCCCCAAAAAAAGTTGGTGAATTTTATTGTATGTAAATTATACTACTATAAAGCTGACCACAACTGGGTATGGTGGTCAAAGCCTATAATCCCAGCACTTGGGAGGGTGAGGCGGGAGAATCCTCATTTCAGGGAAGGGAAGGCCACAAACAATCAGGGCATCAAGATAGAGATGCAAGCCAGGTGCCAGTGATTCATAACTATAATCCTAGCTACTAAGGAGGCTGAGATCTGAGAATCCATGTTTGAAGCCAGCCCAGGCAGAAAAGTCCCCATGAGACTCTTATCTCCAAAAAACTAATCAAGAAACAGAAGTGGTGCTGCTGCTCAAGTGGTAGAGTTCTAGCCTTGAGCATACAAAGCTCAGTGACATCCTAGCTACTCAGGAGGCTGAGATCTGAGGATCACAGTTCAAAGCCAGCCCAGGCATGAAAAGCCCATGAGACTCTTATCTCCAATAAACTACTCAGAAAACTGGAAGTGGCACTGTGGCTCAAGTGGTAGAGCACAGCCTTGAGCTGAAGAACTGAGGGACAGCACCCAGGCCCAGAGTTCAAGCCTCATGACCAAAAACAAAAGGCTCAGGGATAGCACCCTGGCCCTGGATTCAAGCCCCAGAACCAGCAAAAGAAAAGAGACAGAGCTGTATCTGTAGGGACTCAAAAGGAGGGGAGGGTGCAATGGAGGGCTTCTAGGAGTTGGTGATGCATGAGATTAGGCCTTAATGAAGAGGGAACAGGCTGGGAAAGAATTTCCCTGGAGGGGCTGGGAAGATGGCTCAGTGGTAGAGGGTGTGCCTTGCATGCCTGAGGCCCTGGGTTCGATTCCTCAGCACCACATAAGCAAAAAAAAAGAAAAAAGCCGGAAGTGGCGCTGTGGCTCAAGTGGTAGAGCACTAGCCTTGAGCTAAAGAGCTGAGGGACAGTGCCCAGACCCAGAGTTCAGGCCCCACAACCAGACCCCCCCCCCCAAAAAAAGAATTTCCCTGGAGAATTTCCACATGGAAATAAGAAATTAAAAGGTTCCAAAGCCAGGCACTAATGGTTCACACCTGTAAGCCTAGCTACTCAGGAAGCGGACATCTGAGGATCATGGTTCAAAACCAGCCCAGGCAGGAAAGTCTGTGAGACTCTTACTTCCAATTAGCCACCAGAAAACTGGAAGTGGCGCTGTGGCTCAAGTGGTAGAGTGTTTGCCTTGAACTGAAGAGCTCAGGGACAGCATCCAGGCCCAGAGTTCAAGCCCCACAACCGACCAAAAAAAAAAAAAGTAAAAGGTTCCATATTATGAACATAAAATGCAAAGCAAGATTACCAAATAAGAAGAGAGAAATCAAGACCTACAAATACAAATCCCTGGCTATTGAAGAACCCTATTATTAATGTAGCCCAGGAGAGGATAACCCTAAAACAAGGACTGGTCATTTCCAATCTGTTCTGTCTATTTTACAAAAAGGGTTTCCTCTCCCTTGCCTTTTCCAGAACTTCTTCCATGCTGTTTTCACTTAGGGGAGTCTCCCCACTAGGAAACAGTCTCTGCTGTGGATGGAGCCTTCTTCAGTTCCTGCCTATCTCAACTAGAAGCTTTGCTGGCTAGGGAAATTCTCCTCCCTGGATTCCATGTAGCTGCTGCCCCCTGGTGGTTGATGTGAGGCATTACTGAGGATGACTAGATGGTTAATATGCCCTTTACCCTTCCAGAGCCCAGTCCAGGCTGTACTGTCCCTTATCTCTGACAGCCTACCCCTTTCTAAATCCAACAGGTACTTTCAGTCCCACGTGTCTCTTCTGCAGCATGCAACCACACCATCTTTGAAAAAAATCCTCTTTGCCTCTAAGAAACCAACTCTGCTGTTCTGCATAGGCTGAGTGTCTCTCAGGGGATGAATCTTCCTTTCCCACCACTGCTTCCTAGGCTGATAATCCTAAATCTGTCTCCACTTTAGTCCTCTCTCTTAAGCCACCTCCAGGAGGTTCCCCTAAACACTTCAAAATCAACATATACAATCTAAGCATATTACCTGCCCTCAAACCTGGGTTCCCTCTGGAGCCATGTTCCCATAATGACGGACCCCTCCCCCCCCCCGTCCAACCTGGCATTTAACTCAGATAAATGGCCCCAGCCTTGACCTGATCTTCATGTTCATAGCTATTCAGATTCAAAATTCCCATACAATTTATGTATTATCTTAATTTTTTTGGGGGGGTGTCCAGTCATGGGCCCTGAACTCTGGGCCTGGGCATTATACCTCAGCTCTTCAGCTCAAGGTTAGCATTCTACCACTTGAGCCACAGCACCACTTCCGGCTTTTTTCTTTTTGCTTATGTGGTGCTGAGAATCGAACCCAGGGCCTCAGGCATGCAAGGCAAGCCCTCTACCACTGAGCCACCTTCCCAGCCCTATCTTAATGTTTTAAAAAATCTTACCAGCCAGGTGCCAGTAGCTCACACCTGTCATCCTAGCTACTCAGGAGGCTGAATCTGAGGACTATGGTTCAAAGCCAGCCAGAGGAGGAAAGTCCAAGAGACTATTATCTCCAATAGACTACTAAGAAAGAGCGGAAGTGGCACTGTGGCTCAAGTGCTGGAGGGTTAGCCTTGAACACAGAAAGGGTCAGGGACAGCACCCAGGCCAAGAGTTCAAGCCCCAGGACACTAAAAAAAGAAAAATCTTACCCATACATGGTGGCATATACCTGTAATCCCAGCACTTGGGTGGTGGAGGTAGGAGGATCTTAGTACAAGCCAGCAATGGGTGAAAGACCCTATCTGGAAAACAAACTAAAAGAAAAAAAAAAGATGAAAGGACTGGGGATTCAAGTGGAAAATTACTTGCCTCACAAGAAAGTTTAATCTCTAGTACTACCAAGGGGAGGGGGCACCTCCCGTTCCAATAAGAGAGATAAATGAATCTAAAAAAAAATCACAACACACAATTGAAGAGATCTCCTTGAGTTTTAAAGGAGAACGAGACCTCCAAAGTGGGAGGAAAGCATTAAAATCCGAGAGGACAGCATATTCACAAGTATGCATGTGAGGATGAGGGGGTTGTGGTGCTAAAGCCTAAACTACAGAAAGATGCTGCTGTGGAGGCCGGCTGGGGCCAGCTCATTAAGTGTCTTTTGATCTCAAAGACTGTGGGAAGCCACTGAAGGTTTCTATCCAGGGAAGCTTTGAATTTTAGACAAGATGCATTTGAGGGGACAAGAGTGGAGGCAAGGAAGCTCAGGAATCTGCTATGCTAGCCTAGGCAATGGCATCAGGGACATGGAATGGATAATAGGTTTAAAAAGAACCTAGAAATAAATGAAGTCATCAGGGTGTCTGCTTGGATTTAGGGTAACGAACAGAATAGTATCAGAGAAGAGAGTCCTATTTCCCATTTGGATGCCTGGATGGAGAAGCTGTTCACCAAGATAGGAGAAAAATAGGAGGCACCAAATTTATTCAACTAAGTCCTTATTTGAGTCCTGTATGTTTGAGGTGCCTATAGGATATGCCTTGGATCCAGCAGGGCTAGATTAGAGGTTGAGAGTGTAGCTCAAGTGGTAGTGTGCCTGCAGAGCAGCAGGAGGCCGTGAATTCAAATCCCAGTATCCCCTCTCACCACCACCCCCAACCGCCCACACACACACAAGCCAGATGTGGACATAGAGATAAGGAGAAATACAATTTGAGGCAAAAAATAAAAGTAGGAGACACCATCTTAACCAACAAAAAGTTGAGGTTATTCCCAGTCCCATGAAACCCTGTCTCTTCCCATCCCCCAAGAAAAAGATGACTGGGCAGCCTCTGAGGTAGATTTCAGTGGTAGAGCACTTGCCTTGCCTTGGAACTCAATTCCCAGCACAGAAAGGAAGTGAGGGGAAAATGAAAGGGGAGGAAAGGGAGGTGTGTGTGTGTGTGTGTGTGTGTGTGTGTGTGTGTGTTTCTTCCTCCCCTCCTTCCTGCTCAATTTCTCTCATCACTCATTTAGTGGGAAACAATGTTGTACTATATTCCAAGCTTTGAGAAGAGATCACAGCGTCTCAAATAAGCTGCTCCTGGGTTCCTGGCCCACAGAAACTATGGAAGAATAAGTGCTTGTGGTTTTAGGATGGTGAGTGTTGATGTTTGTTTTTTGTTTTGGTTTTGGATTTTGGTTTTTGGTCATGGGGCTTGAACTTTGGGCCTGGGTGCTGTCCCTGAGCTCTTCAGCTCAAGGCTACCGCTCTACCACTTGAGCCACAGTACCACTTCTGGTTTTCTGGTGGTTTATTGGAGATAAGAATCTCACGTACTTTCCAGCCCCGGCTGGCTTTGAACCATGATCCTCAGATCTCAGCCTCCTGAGTAGCTAGGATTACAATTGTGAGCCACCAGTGCTCGGCTGTATGATGGGTTTGGGGTTGATTAATTATACAAAAGCCAAGGAAGGAAAGCTTTCCAACAGTGAGGTATTTACTGATCAATAGAGTCAAAACTGCACAGGAAGACTGATAAATGTTCCTGGATTTGAGAAAAGAAGGACATTCACGTGCTCTATGTGAATGATCTCAGTGAGCTGAGCTGCAGAAGGGAGGTGAAGGAGCGCTTTGCTGTTGTGGGTGCCCAGCATCCACCTCCCCATTGTCTGTAAAACTCCCTGAGTTTTCTCTGAGCAACCACCATGGTCTACCAAATACATTTCCATGAGACTGTCCATCAAGGAGCCCAAGCTGTCCACAGACCAAGGGAAGGCCACATGACCCAAGCTGCACCAATCACAAGCCCTCCCTGGAATTTGAATCATGAGTTTACGTGACAGGAGGCCCAAACCTGGTAGGAGCTGATTCATGCTGTAGTCAGGCCCCTAAGGAAACTGCCATTCCTTTCCACTACCTCAATTCCTGCTATTGCCCTGGTTCCAATATTTTGTGAAGGCTGGCTCTTGGGTGCTACCCTCATTTCCTTCTAATGAATTCCTTTCTTGTTTAACTTAATAAATCTTCTTCGATAATTTGGGATAAAGAGAACAAAGGAGACGCACTCAGGAGCACAGAATAGAGAGAAGTAGAGAAAGAGAGAGAGAGAGAGTGTGTGTGTGTGTGTGTGTGTGTGTTAGTTTTTAGGGGGATGGAAACTTGGATGTGCTACTGGTTCAGAAGAAGCAGAGAGGAGATGGAAATCAATGTAGACAGAAAAAATGGTGTAAAATTCAGAACAGTCATGATAGAATGGGTAATGTATAAGTTTAAGGACTGGGTTAGAACCCAGTCTGGGAAATGAAGTAAATGTGGGTATGAAATGTTAAATTTTGCCTTAATTTCACTGGTTGAGACTGAATGGATAGTTTGAAAGGAAACTCTAGGGAAACCCATGAGTAAGAGAAGGGACTGATCAAGAACTTGGAATGAGCCAGGCACCGATGGTTCACGCCTGTAATCCTAGCTACTCAGGAGGCTGAGATCTGAGGATCACCGTTCAAAGCCAGCCTGGGCAGGAAAGTCTGTGAGACTCTTATCTCCAATTAATCACCAAAAAAACAGAAGTAGTGCTGGGGATCAAAGTGGTAGAGTACCAAAAAGCTCAGCAGTGCCCAGGCCCTGAGTTCAAATCTGACGACGACGACAATGAAGAATCTGTATGCTACTTTGCTGTCATTGTTCTCTGGACCAAACTCAGCCCCTTAGACCAGGATTTGGCAAATGAGGCAGAAGGCTAGGGATATAAAGGAATGAGAGTGTGTGCTGGTCATTTTCCATTTACCCTCCAAGTCTACCCTCTTGCCCTTCTCTTTCCATATGAACATCATCATTCAGGATCTTGTGCCCTCAAACTTCTAATTATGTAATCCTTAAGAGAAGCTCCAATGGAGCATTAGAGCAAGAATGGGAAAGAAAACCAGCTAGATATTTCTTCTACTCCAAGGTCTTCTCAGTATCTTGGTTCTGGTAGTAACTGTACATTGTTTTCCACAATACCCCAGCTCCTCAGGCATACTCCATGGCTCTGGCAGGGTCTAGTAATACCATTTCTTTTCCTTGCCCATTCAGACTGAAGGATGGTCGCAGCTTCCTGCTGCCTTAAGCTCCCTTCTTGGTCCCCCCCCTCCCCCCCGCAACCTGCCCACGGCTCTGCAAACAGTCCCTTCATTAAATTAGCTTCAAAATCCCAGCTGTGGTGCTTTCTGTTTCCTGCTGGGACCTTCACTATTAGAGAGTTAGTGACAGAGATCAGATGGTCCACTATGAGACTCTGGCTGGGCAGGGAAGGGAGAGAAGCGGGAAGGGGTCCTGCAGACTAGCAGACAACAGAAGGATCAAGAGACGAGAGCTCCCTATGAGTTGATGCTCTAGGTGTGCCAGCAGTGAGGGTCTTTCAGACCTGGATCAGAGACCGGGAGGCTGGATTTTGAAGACATGGAAAGCAGTACTGAGTTGTGATTAAAACCACAATTTAAAAAAAAAAATTGGGACTCAGAGTCTTATTGCAGAATCTTTGCTCTGTCACCTTATGAAATGTGTCATTTCAGGCAAGTGACTTCACTTGCCTCTATCTATAACATTTGTTTTGTTTTGCCAGTCCTGGGGCTTGAACACAGGGCCTAGGCACTGTCCCTAAGCTTCTTTTGCTCAAAGCTGTGTATGTGATACTGAGAAATCAAACCCAGGGCTTCGTGCATGCCAGGTAAGCACTCTTCCACTAAGCCACATTCCCAGCCTATATCTCTGTCTTTAAAATGAGGATGTCAATATGAACCTTGAAGCTGTGTGTTTTACACAAAAGCATTTAGCACAATACCTGGCACATGGTACTCAACGTTTGCTATGTATGTTATACTTCTGAGTAATGACTTAGTACAAGGTATGGTCATGGGAGTAGGTGGCTGAGTGGAATGAAGGTCACCAGGACCCAGTGGAAAGGGAATGTGAGGCAACATAATTGGAAAAATGCATCAGCACGAGGCAATTAAGTAGCCCAGCAGGGCTGGGCCCAAGCAGCTCACGCCTGTAATCCTACCTTGTCAGGAAGCTGAGATCTGAAAATTGTAGTTCAAAGCCAGCCCAGATAGAAAAGTCTGTGAGATTCTTATCTCCAATTAACCATTAAAAAAAAAAAAAAAGGAAGTAGAAGTGTGGTTTAAGTGGCAGAAAGCCAGCCTTGAGAAAAAAAGCCCAGGAAGAGTGCAAAGCCCTGGGCTGGGAATGTGGCTTAGTGGCAGAGTGCTTACCTACCATGCATGAAGCCCTGGGTTCGATTCCTCAGTACCACATACATAGAAAAAGTCAGAAGTGGTGCTGTGGCTCAAGTGGTAGAATGCTAGCCTTGAGCAAAAGAAGCTCAAGGACAGTGCCCAGTCCCTGAGTTCAAGCCCCAGGACTGGCAAAAAAAAAAATGTCTCCTGAATTTTCTTTCTTTTTTTTTTTTTTCTGTGGGTCGTGGGGCTTGAACTCTGGGCCTGGGCACTGTCCTTCAGCTCTTCAGCTCAAGGTGAGCGCTCTACCACTTGAGCTACAGCGCCACTTCTGGTTTTCTGGTGGTTTATTGGAGATAGGAGTCTCACAGTCTTTCCTGCCCGGGCTGGCTTTGGACCGTGATCCTCAGATCTCAGCCTCCTGAGTAGCTAGGATTACAGGCGTGAGCCACCAGTGCCCAGCTGTCTCCTGAATTTTCTTGCCTAGAAATGGCTTGGAACTGTGATCCTCAGATCTAAACCTGTTGAGAAGCTAGAATGACAGGTGTGAGCAACCAGTACCTGGCTCTTACACACTTTTTTTTTTTGTCAGTTGAACTCTGGGCCTGTGCGCTGTCCCTCAGCTCTTCAGCTCAAGGCTAAGGCTCTTACCACTTGAGCCACACTACTTCTTCCAGTTTTCTGGTAGGCTATTGGAGATAAGAGTCTCACGGACTTTCCTACCCAGGCTGGCTTTGAACGGTGATCCTCAGATCGCAGCCTCTTGAGTAGCTAGGATTATAGGCGTGAGCCACTTGTGCCCAGCTTACACACTTTTCTGGATGTTTTATTTTGTAACTATAGAATATCTCAGTGGTGTAGTGACTAATTTTTAGCAGAATGAACAGTCCTGACTCCTGAAGCCCTCCAGAGTCCCTTCACCCTGTGTCCTCTGGGCACTCTGGACTCTGCCACTGGAAACACGAGTCTCCAAAGCCAGCACGTTAAGCTGGGGCCTCCTTGGGGGTCTGCAGAAGGGCCAAGCTTAAGCCTCCCACACAGGGAATTTATGGGACATTTGTTACCTAGACACTGGGCCACCTTACATTGTCATTGTCGGGGTCCAAGCCCACATCTTCACCAGTTCCTGCACGCCATGAGGTAGCTGATGACTGACAACCAAAGGAGATGGGGAAGGGGCTCTGCTTTTCCACTCACCTTTTCCTGTCTTGCTCTATCCCATTCTGGAATCTTCCCTAAGGCCTTGGAAAGGGCTGTCGTTTGCCTGGAATGGTCCCTCAGTCGCTCTATGGACTCATCCTTCAAGGGCCCGCCACCTTCCTCAAAGCCCGGCACATCTGCAGTCCCCACGGCTGCGTCCTGTCCACACACCCCACCCCACAATAACCTGTTTCTTTGATCTGAGTTGTTTCCCATGGTCGAGTCTGGCCCATTTCTGGGCCTCTAGGGTCCCTGGGTCACTTCTCATGGCCTCCTCACACACTTCCACAAGTGCCTCGTGGCCCCCTCACACGCTCAGGCGCACGTGCTCACTCAAGGGGGAACGTTCCAGAGGCGTGAGGCAAGGCTTCGAGGTTCCCGCCAAGATAGACTTCCGGTCACTATTGCGCAGGCGTAAATTCCAAGCCCCCCTCCCCTTCCAGGTTCCTGCCAACGCAGACTTCCGGTCCTGGTCACAGCACCAGTGATTCCTTCAGCCTGCTCTGGAGTTTACTCTTCCGGTTTGCATCAGTAGGCCTGAGAAGGCGTGGCCTAAAAGTGGAGAAGAGGCCTGCTTTGCAGTGGGCGTGGTCTTTCACATGGGAGGGGCTTGCGAGTAAGGCGGGGTCTGAAGGCTGGAACACAAGCCCAAAATCAGAAACCTACCCAGGTAAGAGCAGAGCCTGCTTGTGGGGACAAAAACCAGCCTGCAGACTTGAACCTGGGGACTTGAGGTTCTATAATTTAGCCCAGTTGGTACAAAAAAAGATTGGCTAAGGCAAGCAGCAGCTCCCACCTCTAGGCACAAGTAAACCTCAAAACACAGGAGAGCCTCAAATCCTAGAAGGTTGTGGAAAGCAAACTCGGACACTTCCCCAAACCTTCAGTTAGGTGTCCAGGATCAAGCTCCACCTTGCTGTCCATATTGGAGTAGAGAATCAATGTTTCCATGTTTATCCATCAGGAAAGTGACTTCCCTTTCCCTGGCCAGTGGCCTATCAAAAAAACTCAGATAAAACCCACACAGGAGGGCTGGGAATGTGGCTCAGTGGTAGAGCGCTTGACTAGCATGCATGAAGCCCTGGGTTCGATTCCTCAGTACCATGTAAACAGAAAAAGCAAGATGTGGCACTGTGGCTCAAGTGGTAGAATGCTAGCCTTGAGCAAAGGAAGCTCAGGGACAGTGCCCAAGCCTTGAGTTCAAGCCCTAGGACTGACAAAACAACAACAAAAGCTATACAGGATGCCTGAGTATTAAGACGACTTTAAGTGGCCAGGTGCCCGTGGTTCACAACTGTAATCCTGGCTACTCAGGAGGCTGAGATCTGATTACAGTTGTTTAAAAGTAGCACATAAGTCCATCACCAGGCCCTGAGTTTAAGCCCCAGTACCAATACCAAAACAAAAACAAAAAACAAAGACTTTGAGGCAGGCAGTGTAACAACTCCCTCCCCAGGACTGGGTGTTACTTACACAGTAGCCAACTGGATCAGCCTTAGCTTCTGGTTAATTGCTAGGATCCTGGTATATCAACATAGGGCAAGGATCCCAGACAGGATCCCAGATGTGAGCAGGTGCACCCTTGCTACTACGAAAGGTCTTGAGAATCCTTATTCAAGCTATCCCCACTCTGGGGCCCTTGCTCCCTTCCCACTCAGGAAAAACTTGGTATTGCATATTGCCTAAGAGTTCCTGAACCCTTACCCGAGGGGAGGGGAGGGGAACCACAGGCACTACCTCAGCTATAGCCACCAGTAACTGGAAGTGTGTGGTCTCTGATAAAGGAAGAACAGAAGCTAAGAGGTATGAAAAGAGGTGGGGACAAATCCCAGGCAGAGAACTGCCTGTACTTTCAGTGTCCAAACCTCAGAGTTCCATCAGCTTTGATGTTGGTTGGCTCACATCACTGAACCTAGTTAAAAATCCTAGGAGGGCTGGGAAGGTGGCTCAGTAGTAGAGTGCTTGCCTCACATGCATAAGGTCCTGGGTTTGATTCCTCAGCACCACATAAACAGAAAAAGCTAGAAGAGGTGCGGCTGAAGAGCTGAGGGACAGCACCCAGGCCCTGAGTTCAAGCCCCACAACCCCCTTCAAAAAAAAAAATCCTAGGAGGCAGGTGCTGCTGGCTCACGCCTGTAATTGTAGCTACTCAGCAGGCTGAGATCTGAAGATCATGGTTCAAAGCCAGCCTGAGCAGGAAAGTCCAGACCATTATCTGCAATTAATCACCAGAAAACAGGAAGTAGAACTGTGGCTCAAAGTGGTAGTGCTGCCTTGAGCAAAGCCCAGGCCAAGTTTAAGCCCCTCCCCCCAAAAAAAATCCTAGCAGCCCCTCCTCCAAGAATACACAAGAGCAAAGCGTATGTGGATACGGATGGGAGGATGTGACTCCTGTCAGTAATTTTGTGCGTGTGTGTGGTCAATCATGGGACTTAAACTCAGGGCCTGGGTGCTGTCCCTGAGCTCTTTTGCTCAAAGCTAGTGTTCTAGCACTTGAGCCACAGCTCTACTTCTGGTTTTCTGGTGGTTAACTGGATGTAAGAGTCTCATGAACTTTTCTGCCCAGGCTGGCTTTGAACATAATCCTCAGATCTCAGCCTCCTGAGCAGCTAGAATTACAGGCATGAGCCACTAGCACCCAGCTTGTACTTCTCTGACAGAGTAAAAGAGACACAGAGAGTGGAATGAGCCTATGAGAACAGCTGGCATTGATCCAGCAGCCCACCCTCCTGGGCCCCCCTTCTCCCCAGCCCAACAAAAAAGAGTTCTGGAGAGGCTTGGGGCCCACCTATGCCCTTTCCAGGGTCATTTTATTGGTGCCATTTGTTAGACATCCTCCCATCAGCCCCAAGTCTTTGCCTTCCCTTTACAAGGTGGCGGCTGGTTCTGGCCCTGACCCCATAGACAACAGCAGACCTTGATGTGAGGCTACCACAAAACCTATGTGTGACACTCTTGAGTCAAGGGTCCAAGTATACGTGTATCTGGCTCTGGGGAAGATGAGGAAAGTAAAGAGAGCTGGGTCTGTGTGGATGCCAGGCAGAACCCTGGCTGGCTAGATGTATGGACAAGGTGAGCAGGCCCCACAGGAACCCCAGCTCCAGGGCCCATTGGCCAGCTGAGGCCCAGATGGATATGGTAAAATCAGAGATCCTGAGAGAAAAGCCCTTAGGCCAAAGAAGTTGTGTGGAGCAGGGAGGGGCCCAGGGATGATTTCAAAGTGTGTGTGTGTGTGTGTATGTGTGTGTGTGTGTGTATACACGCGCACACACATATGTGCCCACAGCCTCGATGTACAGGGGGCTTTGGTGAGTGTGTGGCTCTGCCTCTCCACCTTGGAGGACTGCAGGCCTGAGCCCCCGAGGCTGAGGGATCACAGCTGGGGGTGGGGAGAGTTTGGGAAGGAAACTGGGCTGGAAGTGGTTTAGGCTTCAGAGCCCACATCCTGACACATAGGCTGTCAAGGGGCCTGCCATGCTGTGCAGTCCTCAGAGCTGCTGTCCCCTAGAGGCAGAGATGCTCATCCCCCAGGGGAGAAGGCTGGAGACTCAGAGGTGGGGGTCAATCCTGCCAGACCCAGGATCAGGAGGCTTCTGGTGGGCGCCGCCCCCCTTCCTCCTCCATCAGCAACAGGCGGCGCCGGCCAGCCTCATAGTCAGCCTCGTCCACGCTGACCAGCAGACGCACGGCCTCCCGGCCCACGGCCTCCCGCAGGGCCTCAGTCAGGAACACACCCCGAAGGGCCTGCAGCAGGGCGCCACTCAGATAGTCACCCCAGAAGGCGTCCAGATAGGAGAGCTCTGAAAACTTGATGTCACACACCACGGAGCCCAGGTCCCTTGAACGAAGCACAGCGGTGGCTTGCCCAAACACATCCAGCTGCCGGGCCAATGCCTGGGGTCTCCTGGATGCCACACCCTGTTCCAAAGCTGGCCCATGCTCACAATATTCCGCTCGAACTCGGAGCCGGATATCTGCAAGGGAAGAAGGGACTCATCAGTGTGTATGGCCATGCGGCCCCCCTTTCTCCTGGCCTCCTCCTGGCACCTCCCTCCTGCCCCACCCCTTCCTGGCAACAACTTCCAGGACCACCAAGTCTGATGCCTCTGCACATCCTCTCGGCTCTGCCATGCCTCACCTGTTATTTCCCCAGCTTTAATCACCACCCCTTGCAGCCTCACCACCCATCACCCCTCCGTGAACACCAGTGACAAGGTCATCCCAAGGACCAGCTAGTGCTGGAAGCAGCAGCAAAGTGTGAACTGTCGCTGGGCACCAGTGACTCACACTTGTAATCCCAGCTACTCAGGAGGCTGAGATCTGAGGATTGCCATTCAAAGCCAGCCTGGCCAGAAAAGACAGTGAGATTCTTATCTCCAGGAATGAACCACCAGAAAATCAGAAGTGGCACTGTGGTTCAATGTGGTAGAGCGCTCACCTTGAGCAAAAGAGCTCAGGGATAGCACCCAAGCCATGAGTTCAAGTCCCAT
The DNA here is from genome assembly GCF_000151885.1 of Dipodomys ordii. NCBI lineage: Eukaryota > Metazoa > Chordata > Mammalia > Rodentia > Heteromyidae > Dipodomys > Dipodomys ordii. The sequence goes on along the minus strand of NW_012267372.1, from coordinate 2,048,146 downwards.
GACCAACAGGGGAAAAAAAAGTGTAGACTGCCAGGGCTCCTCTGAGGGCTGGAGTCACAGGAACTCAAGCCACCTGCTTTTTACCACCTGTTTTACAGACAAAGGGGAGGAAGGGAGAAATGACCTGCTCAAGGCCACACAGACAGGCAATGCCAGTGCCCAATCCACAGCCTTTAACAGAAAGCAGGCTCCTTGGTCAGTGGAGCTGGTTCCAATCCAGCACCTTCAGGCACTACTGTGTGACCTGAGTCAGGTCACAGGTTCCTCCTAAACCAGGGCACAATCTCTGCTGGAAAAAGCTGTTAAGAGAGAGAGAAAGAGAGCAGTCGACAGGAGCAGGCCAACACCATGCCTAAGTGCTCAGTGGTATTCCAAGAACATCAGCTGCAATGTGCCAAGTGCTACACACTGGCACAGTCAATACCGAGCAGCAGGAAGCGCCATTGGCCCATGTAACAGAGGAGGAAACGGAAGCTCTCAGGCAATGGGCTCCCATCACCCTTCACAGATGTGTAGGCAGAGACCACAAGGTAGAAGCAAGTCCTCTGCGCCCCTAGATGACTTTTCACCCCAGCTACTTCCTCCCTCTTCCCTTCCTCTTTCTCAAGGCCCAGGGAACCCTGCCCAGCCTCGCCACCAGGCCCTCCCACCCTGAGGACCAGAAAAGCCCTCATCCTTGGGGCCCTTGGTAAGCATCAGCCTGAACCTTCCCACCATAGATGGGGACCAGGGAGCCAGGAGGAACAGCACCTGCCCAAGGCCACACGGGGCTGGGCAGCAGCAGAGACAGAGCCACTGATGGAGTCCCACAGACCTGGAGGTGAGTCCCAGCTCTGTCATTCTCTAGCTGTGGGGCCTTGGGCATGTGACCTCACCTCTCTGAGCCTGTTTCCCCATCTGAAAAACATAAACAGACAAAAGAGGTCCCTGCTGCGCGGTGGTCACGAGTATTAAATGAAGCAACTCACGCGAGTGCTGCCTCAAAGCCTAGGCCTCCAGGAAGGCCCCAATAACAGGAACTGATTTCAACACCCAACTCTCTACATCCCCCTGGGTCCCTGCCTCTCTCTCATCTGTCTTAAACCAAACAAGCCAATCTCCTTCTCCTTGAACTCTATTGCAACAGAGTTCCTGCCATGTTGGAGTGAACAGAGGACAGAGCCAAGGCACTCAGTGAGTCCCAGCTCTCCCTCTCCCTCAGTGCCAGGCAGGCCAGGTAGGCCAGGAAAACATGCTGCCCCCAGTTAGGGAGCACTCCCTCTAGTGCCAGGCCCCACCCACAGGAGGCTTTCTCTACCTTAGCCCACCTAATCCTCAGGGTATTTTCACTGCCTCCAGTGCAGATGAGGAAATCCTTCTCTAGACCACAATTTAACCTCTGATCTGGAGAACCTCAGTCCCAGCACTCAGAGGGAAGAAGACGGGAGACACCAACAAACAAAAGAAAAAAGACAAGCTTTACTCAAGCCACCTTACCCCAGGGCCTGAATTCCAGGCTTTCTGATCAACCTCTCCTAGACCCCTAGGCAAAGAGAAGATCAGATGACACCCATGGAATCTACCATGGAATCTGCCACAGGCGCCTAGCACCGCCTACTTTACCTCCACTGACCCCTTTGGCCATCCCCATGACCTTCTGAGGTGATGCTGTCATTTTGTTGTTGCAAATTGGGAAACTGGGGCCTAGAGGTTGAGTCACCTGCCCACAGCCAGATTTCTGAATGAGGTGCCAGGCTCCAGAGCCTGAGCTCATAGCTACCCCAAACCCATTTGCTGCCTCTCACACAGTATCCATAAATACATAGTTAAAAAAAATATCCCCAAGGGCCAGGAGAACAAAATGATATTGAAGAGATCCAAGTTCCTCTCTAGGAAATGATATATAAGGAGGACACAGGTTTAACTCTTCCTGGAAGAGAGAAGACCATCCATGAGAAGCCAGATGCTAGTGGCTCATGCCTATAATCCTAGCTACTAAGGAGGCTGAGATCTGAGGATTGCAGGTCAAAGCCAGCCCAGGCAGGAAAGTCTATGAAATTCTTATCTCCAATGAACCACCAAAAAGCTACAAGTGGAGCTGTGACTCAAGGGGTAGAGCACCAGCCTTGAGCCCAGGCCCAAAGCTCCCAAAGCGCTTCAGGATCTACCTTGGGATGGTCCCTCTCCTCTTTTTTTTTTTTTTTGGGGGGGGGTCCAGTCATGGGGCCTGAGCTCTGGGCCTGGGCACTGTCCCTCAGCTCTTCAGCTCAAGGTTAGCGCTCTACCACTTGAGCCACAGCGCCACTTCTGGCTTTTTTTTCCTGCTTATGTGGTGCTGAGGAATTGAACCCAGGGCCTCAGGCATGCAAGGCAAGTGCTCTACCACTGAGCCATCTTCCCAGCCCCGGTCCCTCTCCTCTTTCACCCAGATCTGCCAGCCATGACAGCTCCACCATGATCACTTCTAGCACACTCAGATCCTCACACCTGCTCTGTTCCCTCCATCTGGAACATACCCCCTACCCCCTTCCTTAGCATCTGACTTGACTTTCTCCTCCTATCAGAAAATGAGCTTCATGAGGGCAGGAGCCTCCCAGACCTGCTGGGCCTAGCAGATAGTAAGTGCTCTATAAACACATCTGGAACAAACTCATCTCAACCCAGCTCCGCCCCTGCCTCCCACACAAGTAACTTCCTTTCCCATGGCCTGTTTCTTCTTTGTACAAAGGAAGACATCATTCACACCTTCATGGCTGTCTTGAAAATTCAAGGTCCAGCAAATAATATGCCCACTGAAGTGACCACGGGGGGTGACCCACAGAAATACACAGGTATCTGGAAACTCCAAAGTCCAGCATCCAAACCCAGAATCCCCAGGTACTTGTCAATGGGGGCAACTGGTTGGGATCAACCCCACAAGTGTCATGGGTTTGGAGGGACAAGAAAGGCAGCAACTTTCCTTAGTCTGCTCTGGAGGGGGCCTCATTAAAGAGAAGCTATCTATCTCCACCAGCTGCTGGGGGCTCGCATCAGTCATCCTAGCTACTCAGGAGGCTGAGATCTGAGGATCTCAGCCAGACTACGGCAGAAATGTCGGTGAGGCTCTTCAATTAACCACCAAAAAAAGCCAGAAGTGGCACTGTGGCTCAAGTGGTAGAATGCTAACTTGAGCAAAAGAAGCTCAGAGACAGTGCACAGGCTCTAAGTTCAAGCCCCAAGACTAGCATCAAAGAGAGAGAAAAATGGGGAGGGGGAGGCACCATCCCCATTTTTCAGAAGGGAAAACTGGGGCCCACAAAAAAAGAGGTGAGCCTCACTTCTGCCCCACCCTGCCTGGTGAGTCAGCAGTCAGACCTGCACACTAGTCTATCAAGTCCCAGCCACACCCTGACTAACAACCTCCAGGCCTAGGCGTGTAAGGAGAGACCTGAGGCCTGGCCTGCTCCCTCGATCGGAAGCAGTGACTCCTTCAACCCACCCAGCCAGCCTGGTGACGCTGGTAATTACTGTGACTGCGGGAGAGTCACCACCGGACATCACCCCCTCCAGCCTCAGACAGGCCGGTTTTGTGGCCTGTCTCAGGCAGCACCCAGCACTGGTAGCTGCAGTGGGGGTGATGCCCACTGCTAGGTGGCCATCATGGATACTGGGAAGGCAGGGGTGTGTGTTGACTACAGAAGGCTCTGCAGATGGGAGGAATCACCCCTAGGCTTAGGTCTAGGGGTGACTGCCACATCATACCCGGAGAAAACAAGTTACCAGCTCCAGACCTCAGGCTCCCACAAGGGCCTCCTCCCCCTGAACTCTCTCCAGGAAATACATCACCCAGCCCCTCTGCAGGGGTCCTTCCCAGGTCCACTTGGGTGTCCAGCGTTGTCCCCTCCCTGACTTTGGATGTCATCAGAGCCTTCACCATGTGACATATTGGTGGATATACCACTTATCTGCTTGACTCACTAGCACTGTAAGTTCCTTGAAGCCAGAGACTTCCTCCACCTGATTGATCTGTGCCCTCCACACCACCACCGGTGAATAAAAAACAGAAACTGATGAACAAACCCATCTGAGATTGCCCCACTTGGAGATAAAGTCTAAGGCTCCAGGGTCTTCCACATCACCTTGGCTCTCTGACTGGGGCTGTTTTGTGCATTCGGGTCACTGTGCATGAAGCACCCTTTCTAGCTCCTACACGCTCTGGCGTTGGTGTCACATTGCACATGGCACCTGTCATACCAGCCTGGCTGGCTCAGAAACCATCCTGATCCCATGTTCTCAGCTTGCCCAATGCAGAAGGGAGCACCAAGAGGAGGAGGAAGGGGCTGGCATGGCTGGGTGCTCCCCAGAAGCCCAGAGGGCTCACTCCAAGGATAAGGATGGAGCAGGAGTCTCTAGAGCAGCCAGTCACCTATGTCCAAAACACCTGTCATTTCTTTGGTCCACCCTGCCTACCCTTTCCCTGCAGACTTCCCCAGGCCACGCCTCTCTTCTCTTCGTGGACCATACAACCTCTTCCCTCATCTGTACACACAGAGTATGTACTAGAAGCCTCTCACACTGCCTTGTTTTTTTTTCTTTGTTTTTTGATCAGTTGTGGGGCTTGAATTTGGGGCCTGGATGCTGTCCCTGAGCTCTTTTGCTCAAGGCTAGTGCTCTACCATTTTGAGCCACCGCACCACTTTTTGAGTGGAGATGAGTCTCACTCATGGGACTTTTCTGCCTGGGCTGGCTTTGAACGTCAATCCTGTGCCCAGCTGTCCTTGGTTCTTTACAAACACTAACTCCTTCATGGGTTTTCCAGCTGTGGCTAAAGTTCCTTTACGAAGAGATATTGGTTGGAGACACAGCTCAAGGTAAGAGTGCCTGCCTAGCAAACATAAGGTCCTGAGTTCAAACCCCAGTACTACAAAAAAGAAGAGAAAAAGAAAAGAGGTATCAGAGCCAGGACTCATACCTGTGATCCCAGCTACTTGAAAAGTGTAGAGTGAAGAATCACAATTCAAAGCCAAGGCAAGAGAGAGGGGGGGAGGGGAGGTGGGCATGGCAGGGGAGGGCATGATGGTACGCATTCACAATCCTCCCTAATGGGAGACACAAACTGGAGGACTGAAATCTGAGGCCATTCCTAGATAAAGTCTCAGATCCTAGAATGAATGAATGGATGGATGAATGAGACCCTTTTATAAATAAATAAGGGCTGGAGATGTGCCTGAGATGGTTGAGGCTGAGTTCAATTCCAAACACACACACACACACACACACACACACACACACACACTCAACTAAACCATCCCCTGCTAAAAAACCCTGACAGTGCTGTGAAAATCCAAGCTTCTGGCCACACCCCAGTCTGCCCAGCTCTCCTGCCTGGGGCCTGCTTGGCTCCTCCACCTTCCTCCCACCCCCTCCATACTTCCTCACAGCACCTATTATTACTTCAGCATCTTCAGATCTGGCCTGTCACCAGCTCTATGAAAAGGCCCTGAGCAGCAGGGCCTCCTTGCTGCCGTCCTGCCCCAAGGAGACTAGGCCTGACTCACCTTCCCTCGAAACTGTAGAACATCATCAGCCTCCTTTTACAAAGGTAGGAACAGGCCCAGAGAGGTTCGGTCAACCTATCCAAGGTCAGTCTAAGTGCTAAGACCAAGACTGATCCTAGGAGCCCTGTTTCTCCCCTTGCCATATTCCACTCCTCCAGAAGAAATGATTATGAAGTAAGTAACTCCTGCAGAAGTCTGGTAGATAAGCAAAAGAAATAGAAGCCAGGTAGGCTTCCTGGAAGAGGTGGCATGTTTTTTATCCTTCAACTATAGGAGCTAAGATGGCAACAAAAAGGACAAGAGTTGCACTGTGCTGAAAAGGTGGCTGAGCATGGCTGGCCCCTGCCAGAGGTGTCCTGCTCTCCAGCTGTATAACCTACTGTGGACACGCTATGTGCATTCCCAGGACCCCCAGACACCTACCGCAGGTCACTTTGCCTTCTGACGCAGGCCTGGCAGGCTCCTGCGGCAGCTGAGGGGTCGCTGGGCCCCCTCTCCGCCGCCGTCTACCACCGCTGCTTGGCCGGCCCCGACTCCGCCGCTGGCGCTTGGTTGGAGGGGAACCTGAGGATACAGAGTGGGTGGGCTGAGGATCAGCACCAAGACAGGGACCTGGATGGAGCTCAAGGCCACTCTCAGCACTGTGAGCCTCTCCAGAAATAGCCCTGTCTGGAAAGAGGGGAAGGTCACCCTCCATTGTCTGGAAAGGTGAGCAGGGAAGCCCCTCCACACCCCCCAGGCAGCAGGGGCCCCCAGGGCTGACTCTGGCAGGCTCACACCAGGAGATAGGCAGAAGTGCAGCCACTAGGGCCTCACTTGCAATGATGAGAACCTGAACTCAAGGGCTTGACACAAAGAAACAAAAGTAATTTCCAGGATAAATTAGCCAGGTATGGTAGTGCACACCTGTAATCCCAGCACTTTAGAGACTGAGACAGGAAGATCACACATTCAAGGCCAGTCTGAAGAAAAAGATTGTTTCTCAATGAACAAAGTAACAAATTTTCAGTACTGAAAACACACACACAGACAGACAGACCAAGAGAAGAAAGGAATAAAGCAAAGTACAAAATAAATGGCTCTAGTTTGTTGCACGTTGCTTAAGAAACGAGAGGAAGTGGCTCACGCCTGTAATCCTAGCTACTCGGGAGGCTGAGATCTGAGGATCGCGGTTCAAAGCCAGCCTGGGCAGGAAAGTTCATGAGACTCTTATCTCCAATTAACCACCAGAAAATAGAAAATGGAATTGTGGCTCAAAATGGTAGAGTGCTAGCCTTGAGCAAAAGAGCAAAGGGACAGTGCTGGGCCCTGAGTGCAAGCCCCACAACTGACAAGAAGAAAAAGAAGAAGAAACAAGAAAGAAGGAGGGGGGGAGAGAGAGAGAGAGAGAATGAATGAATGAAAAGAGAAAAGAAAGAAAGAAAGAAGGAAGGAATGAAGGGAGGGAGGGAGGGGGAAGGGAAGGAAGGAAGGGGGGAAGGGAAGGGAAGGAAGGAAGGGAGGGAGGGAGAGAAGATGAATGCCAAGCACTGGTGTCTCAGGATGCAATTTGAAAAAAGAGAGCCCAGCCAGGTGCTGGTGGCTCACAGGAGCTACTCAGGAGGCTGGGATCTAAGATCATGGTTCAAAGCCAGCCATGGCAGGAAAGTCCATGAGACCCAAGCACCAGAAAACCAGAAGTGGCACTGTGGTTCAAGTGGTAGAGTACTCACCTTGAGCTGAAGAGTTCAGGAACAGTGCCCAGGCCCAGAGTTCAAGCCCCATGACCGATGAAAGAACGAATGAAAGAAAGAGAAAAGAGAGAGAGAGGGAGGGAGGGAGAGAGGGAGGGAGGGAAAAATGAATAAAGAAAAAAAGCGCAAGGAGAAAAATCCTCCAGATTCCATCTACCACTCTAGAGTGGTAGAGTGCCAGCCAAGCGAGAAGTGAGGCCCTGAGTTCATACCACCAAAACAAAACAAGAAAACACAAAGATAAAGACAGGAGAAGAGACTTGGCACTAGCACTGTTCACACTTGTAATCCTACCTATTCAGGAGACTGAGATATGAGGATTGTAGCTGAAAGCCAGCCTGGATAGGAAACTCCCTGAGACACTTATCTCCAATAAACCACTCAAAAAAGCCAGAAGTGGTGCTGTGGCTCAAGTGGTGGAGTGCTCAACAGGAATGGAAGGAGAAAAGAAAAGAAACAACGTTGGTGGCTCATGCCTATAATCCTAGCAACTCAGGAGGCTGAGATCTGAGGATCACAGTTCAAAGCCAGCCCAGGCAGGAAAGTTCATGCAACTCATCTCCAAAACACCATTAAAAAAAAAAAACCCAGAAGTGGTGCTGTGGCTCAAGTGGTAGAGTGCTAGCCTTGAGCTGAAGAGCTAAGGGACAGCGCCCAGGCCCAGAGTTCAGGCCCCACAACTGGAAAGGAAGAAAGGAAGGAAGGAAGGGAGGGAGGAAGGGAGGAAGGAAGGAAGACCTACATAGTAGGTTCATTATTCTTGCAAGAGGAAATACTGAAAAGACACTTTAGGAGTTAATGAAACTGGTTACTTATCTGCTAGGAGGAACAATGGACAGAAATGATACATTTAGGATTATTTGGCTTTTAAGTTATATAACTCTTTGATACACTCAGACACCTAAAAGGAAACAAAAAGAAACAAACCATAAAACTAAACTAAATACAAACTGAAACAAATGAACCTAAGTGTATAGATAATTTGTAACAAGACCAGAGAAAAGAATTGTTGCAAGTAACTTGAAGAAGGTTCTGAGCATATATTTAGAGGAGTATGATTGGAGCCAGGCCCCTGATAAACAAATCTTGGCTTTAATTCAGTAGATAGTCAGCAGTGACAACTGGCTATCATTTGGTGCTTTGTTACTGTAAAGGTAAGCAAGAGAGTGAGTGAGTGAGTGTGTGTGTGCGTGCTCGCACTCCTGTCCTGAGACTTTTTTTTTTGGGGGGGGGGGGAGGAAGGGTTGGTCGTGGGGCCTGAACGCTGGGCCTGGGCACTGTCCCTCAGCTCTTCAGCTCAAGGCTAGCAGTCTACCACTTGAGCCACAGCGCCACTTCCAGCTTTTTCTGCTTTTGTGGTGCTGAGGAATTGAACCCAAGGCCTCATGCATGCAAGGCAAGTACTCTACCACTGAGCCGATTTCCCAGCCCCAATAGGAACTTTTTGAAGTACAGCCTCTTGCTCTATTTTCTGTAGAGTGAAGAAAGCACACATGCTCAACACCCAGATGTCTGTCTCAATACCACAGCCTCTAAAAGAATCAGGCTCCTGAAGCTGGATGCTGATGGCTCATGCCTGTAATCGTAGTTACTCGGGAGGCTGAGATTTGAGAATTGTAGTTTGAAGCCAGCCTGGGCAGAAAAGTCCCCATGAGACTTTGTTTGTTTTTGTTTTGGCCAGTTCTGGGGTTCAAAATCAGGGCCTGTCCCTAAGCTTCTTTTGCTGAAGGCTAGCACTATACCACTTGAGCCTCAGGGAGACTTTCTGCTTTTTCTGTTTATGTGGTACTGAGGAATCAAACCCAGGGCTTCATGCATGCAATCACCCTATCACTAATCCACATTCCCAGCCCCAAAATGTTTTCTTTTTTTTTTTTTTTTTTTAGGGCTGAGAACAGGACTCGAACTTGGTGACTCATGCTTCTGCTCATTGGCTAGTGCTCTACCAACTAACTGGGTCATACCTCCATAAGACTCTTATCCCCAATGAACTATGCACTGGCCTTGAGCACAAAAGGGCTCAGGGACAATGCCCAGGCCCTGAGTTCAAGCCCCAGAACCAGCAAAAAAAAAAAAAAAAACCAGGCTCCTGAAGAAGCAGCTAATTGTAGGGCTGGAAGAAGTGAAATGCAAGGTGAACCCAAGCCCAGTCCATGGGACAGAGCAGGAGGCACTCAAAGAATGATGGACATGTCCAAAAGACATAGTGCTTAACCCAGAATGATTAGCTACAACAAGGTAAATAAATAATGAGTAATTCTATAATGATATGAATACCTACTTGGACAAAGGATGAGCCCTAGTACCCTCCCATAGATTACTTAACCATAACAGGAGAGAAAGGTGCCTTATGATGTGCAAATGTGGTGAACATCACCTTAACCAAGGGATCCAATCCCCCACTCACAATGAGCCAGCCAGGCTCTCAGGCCGCCCGCTGAGCTCCGGGAGGAAGGCAACAGCCCCAGCCAAGGGGTATCCTGTCAAACATGCATAACCTGAATCCCAGCAAGCCTCCAGACCTAATCCTCACTCCACAGGAAATATAGGGAACCAAAAGATGAGTTAAATGACACTATTAGGAAATAACCAGACACATCAGAAATAATCACATCCTACATGAATCTGATAGAATGGACGAGTCAGAAAAGAAAAAGGGGCCAGGTGCTGGTGGCTCATGCCTATAATCCTAGTGACTCAGGTAGCTTTAGATTTGAAGATCGTGGTTCAGTCCATGCAGAAAAGTCCCCATGAGACTCTGATCTCCAATTAACCACTCAAAAGCTGGAAGTGGAGCTGTGGCTCAAAGTGGTAGAGCACTAGCCTTGAACCAAAGAGTTCAGGGACAGCACCTGGGCCCTGAGTTCAAAGCCTCACAACAACAACAACAAAAAAAAAAACATTGAGGCAAAGGAGAGACTGAATACATTAATTGGGGCATGGCAATTAAACCAATTAGAGACATTGGACATGAATAAAGCTCAGAAGCATGTTCAGTGAGGACAACCAGGTACAGTAAAATACCTACAACATAATATCACTTAAGTAAACATGAAGCCATATTGTTTGTTCCTCAGGACACAGCATCTTTCTGTAGCAATAATAAACACAGACATGCCACAAACATGAGACATGAGACAAGATGACCCCTTAGGTTACTTCCTTGATGGGCCATGACATAGGAGGTTTAGCAGGGTTCAGAAAGAAAGGGGGGGGCTCACCTGTGTCCCACTGGTCCTGCTGAGAATCTGAGGAACTGCTTGACTGCCGCCGACGCCGGCAGCTACCTTCAGTCCTTTTAGAAGAAGAACTGGAACTGCCATAGTTATAGCGCTCCGGAGATACTGGGGAAAGAGAGATGAAATTAGCATTCCCAGCCTCCAGCCCCTCCCAGGCCCAGCCCCCAAAATTCCCCCCTGGAAGGATGACTGGACAACCAGGTGCCTAAGTCCTCAAACATTCACTCCTTCTCAAACACCTTGTACCCAGACGACTCCCAAGATAGGACTTGTCACCTCCTGGTGCCACTTAATCCAGGATCCCTGAGAAACAGGCCTGTCACACCCACCCACACCCACACCCACACCCCCACACACACATTGATTACCCCTGGCTCACCTTGCAGCTCTAAGAAGCAAGCAGGTGTTTGTTTGCTCCAGGCAACTCTTATCTTTTCTTCTAAGACTCTGAGCCTCACACCTATGTCCCCCCAAATACTATATCAGGATTCCCTCTGAAGGCCTGAATTCTGATGATTCTAACTCCACAGGCTTACTCTGAGCCAGCAAAACCCATAACTTCCCTCCACAGCCTTGTCACTACATTTCTAGTAAACCAGACAAGGTCCCAACAGTCTAGGCAGCACAGGGCTTGCAACAGCCTTCAGCTCCTCCCTCACCAGTCCTTCCTTCTCCAGGATAAAGGCCCTCAGCTCTATTGAGATAAGCCAGGTAGGTTTGAAACCTGGCTCCACACTTTCTGTTATCTGCAGATAACCTTGTGTGGCAAGCCTCCCTCCTCCCTCTCCATGTTGTGGCTTCAGTCCACTCTTTGATGGTGCATGTCGGCCTCTGGAATGCCAAGCTCATCCCCACCTAGAGCTTGGGGGCTTGCCTTTCCCTCTACTGGGGATTTTTCTCCCCTGAAATGGATACAGGGCTGGAAGTGCAGCCTCGCTCCAAATGTCATCTCAGAAAGCTCTTCCTTCGCTGACATCAATATAAAACATTATAGTATGGCATTCTATCCCTCATCACATCTACAAGTTACTTGTTTCTCATCCAATTCCTCCGCTACAAGTCCATTTCAAAGAACAAACATCTAAACCCATCATCTTACAGCCTCTGTCCCAGGCAAGCAAGATTCAGTGAAGCAAGCTGCTTAACTTCTTCTGGACCTGTTTTCCTCCCTGTACAGCCCGATAGGGGTGGGGGAACCATAGCAGGACTTCCTTGTGGAATTTACTGAGAAGGTACAAGAGGTCACAGTTCATGTGAAGGGTTCTGTTCTGGAATAAAACCAAACTTCCTCCATCCACAATGCTGGCGATCGGATAAGGTCACTCTTCCTAAATTAGGCCCTTTGTGTTTCTCACTGGAGAACGAAGTCAGAACGGCCGCTGAGCGTCTGCTGGGAGCCAGGCCTTCTCCCCCACCCCACCCCACCCCCGTGGGAAGCCTGGCCCCCTCCTGTTCAACCTTACCTGGCCGCCGCCGCTTGCGGGCCAGGTGCGGGAGCAGGTCGTGGCGGGCCAGCACCCGCAGGAGTTGGCCCAGCAGCCTCAGGTTGCTCTCGTCACACTGACCACGACGCTCCAACTCCAGTAGCAATTCTAGGCCGCTGCGAGCACGGGCCAGCCCACCGGCGGCGCCGGGGGTCTCATCCAACAGGAAAGCCAGAAGCTCCAGCTCACATTCGGTCAGTTGTCCGCCCACAACCTCGAACATACGGTGAAGCGACAGCATGCCGTAGTAATCCAAACACTCATCCTCCTCCCAGCTCGGGGCCGGGGTCGACCCGGACTGCGCCATTCCCGGGAGGGGGAGGGGTGCGGAACAAGTTCAGAACCAAGGCCTAGAACCCACACACACGGCAGGGAGGAGGCAGCGGTCAGCAATGCACAGGCCTAGACCTCACACGGGCCAGGGAGTGTCTCCCACGCGGTTCCCCCCCCCCGACGGGACCACCCCACACACACACCCCCCACCAACCATCCCAGTGTCCCCCTGCCCCGGAAGAAAATGGTATCGCCCGAGGTCCCCTTAGTAACGGGTCCGAGACGCCAGACCACCGCTTGGTCCTCCGACCAGTCGAGGCGGCCAAGCCCAGACGCTCCTCTCTCGCTCGCTCTCTCTACCGAGGTACCTCCCCACCTAGCTCCCGAACCATCGCAGAGATCTGCGCGCACGCAGCCATGCCTTGTTTACATCCCGTTCCGGGGCACCTTGTCCCCGCTGCCCCGGTGACTTTGGGTCGGCACCGTCCAGATGTGGCCCTGGGCTCAGGCCAGTTGAGCAAATGTCATCTGGCTAGCCCCGAGTGGCACCGACTCCGAGTCACCCACCATCTCCTACCAAGTGGGACCAGCCAAGGCCAATCCTATGCCCCACACGGTCCGAATCCGACCCCTCCACCTTGGGAAAAGGGTGGTGGGCCCACCCTCGCCCCGGCACCAAAATGGTGCCGTCTACCCGCCGCCAAATCTCCCTATTTGTAGGCCTCTTTAGATCCTCACCGGAATCCGGCGTCCGATGGACTCCCCGGGCGACGGCCGCAGCCACTTGTTTTGGATCTTTCTGGCACCTTCTCTATTATTACGCCTGCGTCACTTAGCTCCTCCTCCTGCCCTCCCCCCCACAACTCGCGCAGGTGCGACCGCCACGCCCCCTCTGCGCAGGCGCAGGAAGAGCCCCCAAGCCCCGCCCCCAACCGAAGTGCCGGAGTTTGTCTGTATTGCGCTTGCGCACAGAGCCTTGCTGTGTCGGACGCTCCCAATGGCTGGGTCCCTGTACTTGAGCCACCTGGATGGGGCGGGGCGGGGCGGGGCGGGGCGGGGCGGGGCGGAGGGGGGGGTAGGGGAGGAAAGGGGGAGGGGGGAGCGGCTCCTGTTATCCCCCATCACAACCTATAGGAATTTATCCATCTCGAAGACTAGGTATTCCTCCCCTCATCATTTATACGCTCACATTTTACCCCTGTCCCCCACTTGCCCGTGGAAAGGACCACTCACCAACTCATGTCACTCAGTAACTCCCAGGACCTGGACACTCGTCCCTCAGCAACCAGAAACGTAAATCCAAACTGTGCTGTCTCATAATCCTGGACTTTAGGGAATGCACCCTCACCCAGAGAGAACCCCTCCTCCTCTCCCCTCCCCTCATACCCCCTGCATCTATAAATTCCTTCCCTTGACTGGAACCAGGGTTCTTCCCCATTCTCTAACGCGTCCTTGCAAATAGCGGTAAATCCCTCCACCACGACATGCACCTCTCGAAGGAGCCTATCACGACCACGACCCCACCCCAGGGTTCTAAAGGCCCCTCCATAAACCCCTTCCCATCCCCTTCGCTCTCTGCCCTCCAGCGCCACCCAGGTGCTCTCCTCCCTAACCTGCACCAAGGAGAGCAAGTCTGTCCCTGAGGGACGGCTGTGGCATGTGTGCATCCTCTGCCACGGGGCCTGGAGCGTGACAACCGCTCTGCCACCTCCACTTAGGTGACTCAAGGTCAGGCCTGGCACGTGCCTGAGGCAAAGTCTCCTTTCCCCAGCCGCTTCACACCCCTGAATTATCTCCCCTTGAGAGGCAGGAGACCTAGGTCCTGGCTGGGGATTCACTCAGTACTAGCTGTGCTCTCAGGCGGCAGCAATGACCTTGGAAAAATCTCCTCTGAACCTCAGTTTCTCCATCTGTTAAATAGATGAATAGCAATGGTCCCGTTTGGAAGCATAGTGGTGAAGTAGGAGCAGCCCTGTAAATGACTAACATTCGATCAAATGAAGAGAAGAGGGCGCCGAAGAGGGCGCCTGGTGACTCACAGCTGTCATCTAGCTACTCAGGAGGCTGAGATCCAAGGATCACGGTTCAAAGCTAGCCCAGGCAGGAAAGTCCATGAGACTCTTATCTCCAATAAACCATTAGAACACCGGAGTAGAAATGTGGCTCAAAGGGGTAGCTAGCCCTGAGCAAAGGAGTTCAGGAACAGTGCCCCAGCCCTGCAATCAAGCCTCGGTACTGGCACAAAAAGGAGGGAGGGGGAGGGAAAAGCAATCTTAGTAACTGGGAAGGGTTATGTCTGTTAGATGGGTTATACTGGCTATCCAGTATAACGTTTTGAGGGGGGTAATAACAACCAGTCCCTTCTACAGCTTTTGAGATGGATGTGTTTAAAGCCCACTGCACTTATGAGCAAAACCGAGGCTGGTAAAGATGAAGTATCTCAAGTATGTCTGGCTTCAAAGTTGAGCTCTTAGAGATAGTCTCTTCAGCCATGAAATAACACTTCTGGGTGGATATTACTGAAACAGATTATCGGCAAGTACGAAAAAGAGAACGATGAAACCTATAGAAATTGTATTAGGAAGGGGAGAGGAGAGCAATAAAGAAAAAATATAGCCGGAGAGGGGAGAGAATAAAAAGGAAAGAAATGACACCTCCGTCAGTTTTTCCGCCGCTAACCTCCCTCTAGGGACCCTCGCTCCGTAAGGGCGCCCACTTCACTGAACTTTCAAACTGGGCAGAAAAGCAGCAGGCAGCCAAGGAGAACTGCGCAGGCGCGTCTCCTCGTCCCAGGGCCCGCCCACAGGGGCGCAGACGTGTGTGCGTGGAGAAACTCGCTGAGCCCCGCCTGAGCGCCAACACGCAGGCGCGAGAACGCGTGCCCTGCGCTGCTGTCTCTGATTGGCTATTACGAGCAAGGGCGCCGCCCAATGGGAGGCGTGGATAGTAAGGGGTCCTACACGCCCGGGAGCAGAGGGTCTGTGTCAAGAGAGCGACCAGGGTTGTTGGAGATCAGAGAGGTGGGTGCGGGCGCCGTCGGGCGGGTGGGAAAAAGGGCGCTGGGCGTATGGAAGAGGGCAGAAGGGAGAAAGCAAGGGAGACACGAGGGGATCAAAGAGCTTTGGGGCCTGCGTTCAGGGCAGGAGCCCGGGAGGGTGGAAAGAGGGTGCTCTTTCCTGTGTCCCCCCCGGGGGTCGGGGGCCTTGGTGGAGCTTCTAGGGCATGCAAGACCCCAACTGGGCCCCGTCACCTCCTGCAGCGACCCCGATCGGGCAGCCAAGGAGAAGAGTCTGGCAAGAAGAAAAGGGGTTGTGTGGTGGGAAAGTTGAAACTTTCAGGCCTCCTGATAGGTTCTTTTTTCCTGGAAGTACTTATGTATGAAAAAGCCCCCTCTCCCCTATTCTTTCCCTCCAGAGGCTCATAATTCAGGATTTGGGAATGAGAAATGTAAGATGTTGGAAAATATAAATTTTGAATCCCTGGCCCACCTTCCAAAAGAGAGACATTTATTGGGGGAGGGGAGGGTATTTTGCGCAAGCTCTAGGGGACTGAAAAACAGGAGAACACCCTCGCTGGTCAAATCCAGAAAGATTCTGTATGGAATTGTGAACAGGATCCTGGCCACTCAAACAATACATTAAAAAAAATGGGAAAAAATGGATTTTGAATAGATTCGGAAAGTTTAGCCTAAGATCACTTAGTGAATTATTTCTCCATGGGATATTTATTTGGGCATGAACTAAAAGCAGAGCCCTGTGCTGGTGGTGAGTGATGGAATACACGATAGAACAGAGAAGTTGGTCTGGAAGAAAGGGAGTGGGCACAAGGTTAAATCCCCAAGGCCTTGCGTTTCCTTACTCATTTATTAAATATTTTTATATACCTGCTGTGCTGGTCATGATTCTTGGCACTGGAAATGTGTCAGTAATGAAACAGGCTAACCTCTGCCTTCTGGGAGCTGAATATGAACAACTTCTATATATAGAATGATAAGTAAACCTCCACTTGTCTCTAGCAGTAACAGATGAGATGCAGAAGAGGTTAAAACAAAAACAAATACCACTGGGCACTGGTGGGTCTTGCCAGTAATCCTAGCTACTCAGGAGGTTGAGATCTGAGGATCATGGTTTTTTTGTTTTGGGTTTTTTTTTTTTTTTTTTTGCCAGTCCTGGGGATTGAACTCAGGGCCTGAGAACTATTTCTGAGCATCTTTCTGCTCAAGTCTACCACTTAAGCCACAGCGCCACTTTTGTCTTTTTCTGTTTTTGCTTTTGTTTTGTTGGTTGTGGGGCTTGAACTCTGGGATTGGGCGCTATCCCTCAGCTCTTCAGCTCAAGATGAGCACTCTACCGCTTGAGCCACAGCGCCATTTCCGGTTTTCTAGTGGTTTATTAGAAATACGAGTCTCACGGACTTTCCTGCCTGGGTTGGCTTTGAACCATGATCCTCAGATCTCAGCCTCCTGAGTAGCTAGGATTACAGGCATGAACCACTGGTGCCCTGCACTTTTTCTGTTTATGTGGTGCTGAGGAATCGAACTCAGGGCCTTGTGCTTGCTAGGCAAACACTCTACACTAAGCCACATTGCCAACCCTAAGGATCATGGTTTGAAATGAACCTAGGCAGGAAAATCCATGCTGTTATTTTTTATTTTTTCCATGGGGCTTGAATAAGGGCCTGGGCACTATCCCTGAGCTTCTTTTGCTAAAGGCTAGTACTCTTTCACTAAGCTACAGTCCCATCCCAGCAAATGCATTTTATTTTTGCCAGTACTGGAACTTGAACTCAGGGCCTGGGCACTGTCCTTGAGCCTCTCTGTGCTCAAGGCAATTGCTCTACCACTTGAGCCACAGCGCCACTTCCGGCTTTTTCTGTGTATGTGGTACTGAGCAATCGAACCCAGGGCTTCATGCATGCTAGGCAAGCACTCTACTACTAAGCCACATTCCCAGTCCCCCCAGCAAAGGTATTTTTAGTATTTCATCATATACAAAGTATTTTTAAATAATTTATCTCAATTGACACAGTGACCCAGACAGAAGTATGTTATTGAGCTGGGTGCCGGTGGTTCATGCCTGTAATCCTAGGTACTCAGGAGGCTGAGATCTGAGGATCAAGGTTCAAAGCCAGCCCGGGCAGGAAAGTCCGTGAGATTCTTATCTCCAATAAACGACCAGAAAACCGGAAGTGGTGCTGTGGCCCAAGCGATAGAGCACTCGCCTTGAGCTGAAGAGCACAGGGACAGCGCCCAAGCCCAGAGTCCAAGCCCCTCAACGGACAAAAAAAAAGCATGTTATTGAGTTATGTTTGTTGTTGTGGTTGGCAGCCATGGGGCTTGAACTCAGGGTCTGGATGCTGTTCCCGAGCTCTGTCACTCAAGGCTAGTACTCTACCACTTTGATTCACAGCTCCACTTCATGAAATTCTTTTTTTTTTTTTTTTTGGAGTCCGGTCATGGGGCCTGAACTCTGGGCCTGGGCGCTGTCCCTCAGCTCTTCAGCTAAAGGCTAGCACTCTACCACTTGAGCCACCTTCCCAGCCCTTCATGAAATTCTTTTTTTTTTTTTTTTGAGTCCGGTCATGGGCCTGGGCGCTGTCCCTCAGCTCTTCAGCTCAAGGGGAGCGCTCTACCACTTGAGCTACAGCACCACTTCCGGTTTTCTGGTGGTTTATTGGAGATAGGAGTCTCACGGTCTCCCCTGCCCAGGCTGGCTTTGGACCGCGATCCTCAGATCTCAGCCTCCTGAGTAGCTAGTATTACAGGCGTGAGCCACCAGTGCCCGGCCCTTCATGAAATTCTTATCTCCACTTAACTACCAAAAAGCCAGAAGTGGAGCTGTGGCTCAAGTGGTAGAAAGCCAACCTTGAGCAAAAAATGCTAAGGGACAGTGCCCAGGCCCTGAGTTCAAGCCCCATGGCTGCCAACCACAACAACAAACATAGCTCAATAGCATACTTCTGGCTGGGTCACTGGCACACTAAAAAGAGAGAAGAAAACTTGGAAGAGCAAATAGCAGTATAAGAAAATCAGAGCCACAAACCTAGACTTGTAGTAGTACCCAGGACTGTTTTAATCAGGACCTGGATACTCCTCCATTGGAATGCCTCCCACTTCTAATGCCAACCAGGAACCTAAATCTCAACTTTTGGAGAACTTCAAGCAATGGCTCTTGCTAATAACCTTGATCAAAAAACCAGGGCTTTGTAGTCAGTTCTGCTTTCAATCCCATTTCTCACCTGTGGAAACAATTTCAGAGAGAGCACATATGCAAGCAATGGAGCTCAGATGCAGGCTGAGAGAAATCTGGTTCCAGGGCCTTAAATACTTTGCTAGAGGCTTTGCACAAAGAGGAAACAGCACCACACAGGCAAAGGTTGTGAGGCAGGAAGAAATACAACGTATTCTCAGAAAAGAGTGTGACTGGGCCTCTCGGAGAGGAGAGCAGCAGGAGAGGCCAGCCTTCTGAGTGCTCACTGTCTCCTGCAGGTGCTTGGCTGCTGTGGCTGAGATGACGTTCAGAGACGCAAGGTCCTGGAATATTAAGGCAGATACTTTGGACTAAGATTTGGTGTGGTGGTTGGCAGAGACTGGTAAGTAATGGGGTAAGCAAGGGAACTCCTCGAGATCGCCCACCTTGCCTCGGTTCTGGTGTGTCACTGGTCTGTGCCTCTTTCTCCAGGCACTGCCTTCCCCGAGATGGCTGAGGTGGTGGCTGAGGTGGCTGAGATGCTGACCCCCTCACAAGGGGCAGTGGAGATGTCCACGTCTCTGTCAGGGGAGCTGGCAGAGATGGCCACAGAGGTGACGGAGATGACCCCTGGGGAGGCCCTTGCTTCCTCCCTCTTCTTCCAGCACCACCAGTTCATGTGCTCCGAGTGTGGCAGCCTGTACAACACCCTGGAAGAAGTCCTCTCTCACCAGGAGCAGCATGTGGCCACTGTGTCAGAGGAGGAAGCACTGACCACGCATGACCTAGGTCTGGAGCCTGAGCTGGTGCCAGCCACCGAGGAGGGGCCTTTCCAATGTGGAGAGTGCAGCCAGCTCATCCTGTCCCCCAGTGAGCTTCTGGCCCACCAGGATGCCCACCTCCAGGAGTCTGCAAGCCAGATCCAATACCAGTGCGGGGATTGCCAGGAGCTCTTCCCCTCACCCGAGCTGTGGGTAGCTCACCGAAAGGCTCAGCACCTTTCAGCTCCTGCGGCAGAACCGCAGGTGCCACCTCCTTTGCCTCCCCCTCCTCCCCCACCCACTATCAAGATGGAGCCCTATGAGTGTCCTGAATGTTCCACCCTCTGTGCCACCCCTGAGGAGTTCTTAGAGCATCAGGGTACCCACTTTGACTCCCTGGAGAAAGAAGAACGCAACGGGTTAGAGGAGGAAGAGGAGGAGGAGGAAGAGGAAGAGGAAGGGACAGAGGAGGACGAGGACCTTGCTGATGACGCCACAGGCAATGGTGACAAGTCCACGGATGGCCGGGCTCAGGGCTGTGGGGATTGTCCCCCGCGTTGTCCCACATCAGGGGCAGGGCGGCGACACCGGCGGGCATCACGTGGGCCGACGTCCGCCAGCCACCCTTTCCACTGCAGCCAGTGTCAGCGCAGCTTCAGCTCTGCAAACCGCCTGCTGGCCCACGGGCGGGCCCACGTGGGAGGCACTCACGAGTGTACCACCTGCTCCAAGGTGTTCAAGAAGGCGGCCTCTCTGGAGCAGCACCAGCGGCTGCACCGCGGGGAGGCCCGCTACCTCTGCGTGGACTGTGGCCGCGGCTTCGGCACGGAGCTCACCCTGGTGGCCCACCGGCGGGTTCACACCGCCAACCCACTGCATCGCTGTCGCTGTGGCAAGACGTTCAGCAACATGACCAAGTTCCTCTACCACCGGCGGACCCACGCTGGGAAAAGCGGGACCCCTACCGCGGCGGCAGCCAGCATCTCCCCGAGCCCTGCGGAGGCCCCGCCCCCGGCCCCGCCCCCTGCTGCCCAGCTGCCCTGCCCGCAGTGCTCCAAGTCCTTCGCCTCCGCCTCGCGGCTCTCCCGGCACCGGAGAGCTGTGCACGGGCCCCCCGAACGACGGCACCGCTGCGGCGTTTGTGGCAAGGGCTTCAAGAAGCTGGTGCATGTACGCAACCACCTGCGGACACACACAGGCGAGAGGCCTTTCCAGTGCCACTCGTGTGGCAAGACCTTCGCTTCCTTGGCCAACCTGAGCCGCCACCAGCTGACCCACACCGGCGTCCGTCCCTACCAGTGCCTGGACTGTGGCAAGCGCTTCACCCAGAGCTCCAACCTGCAGCAGCACCGGCGGCTGCACCTGCGGCCCGTGGCCTTCGCCCGCGCCCCCCGCCTCCCCATCACGGGTCTCTACAACAAGAGCCCCTACTACTGCGGGACCTGCGGCCGCTGGTTCCGTGCCATGGCGGGCCTGCGGCTGCATCAGCGAGTCCATGCCCGCGCCAGGACTATGACACTGCAGCCCCCCAGATCGCCGCCTCCTGCCCCGCCGCCGCCCCCGGAGCCACAGCAGACGATCATGTGCACGGAGCTGGGGGAGACCATCGCAATCATTGAGACGTCCCAGCCCCTGGCACTGGAGGATACACTGCAGCTGTGCCAGGCTGCACTGGGTGCCAGTGAAGCCAGCGGGCTGTTGCAGTTGGACACGGCCTTCGTGTGACCCCGACGAAGAGCCCTGAGGAAAGGGTCTGGTTGTAACAGCAAGGGCAGGTACCTCTGGGGGTGGGGTGGTGGGAGGGTAAAGAACCTTCTGGCAAGCTGGTCTGGCACCCATCATGTGCCAGGATCCACCCATAGCCTCCTCTACCGAGTCCTCAGAAGAGCCCTGCCAGGTTTCTCTGCCTGAGGGGAAACTGAAGCTGAGATGTGAAGTGATCTGTCCCAGGTCACCCTACTTCCTTGCCAAGTGGGGTTTGCCAAAGCTCTTTGCACCACATTGTTCTGGCCTAGCAACATCAGGTAACTATGTGCCAGGTGTGTGCCGGGCACACTCATATACCTCTTCAGATGCTCTGCTTGTCCCCCCATCCCTTGCCTTCTCTGGACTTTTGAGCACCCAGGGCATAGCTCTTGGCCACTATCTCAACTCTGGCCACGTGGAAGGAAATCTGTAAGTACCTGGGGACTCAGCTTCCAGTCTGGGTGTTGCTGGAGACCCAGGAATGAGCCAGGCACAGGCTCTGCCCTCAGGCATGCTTGGTCTGGTAGGCGCACACACAAGTATAGACAGCTTGCTCTCTGACGGGTGTCTTATTGCTTCATTCAGCCTGCGTGTGCTAAGGCCTCTCCTACATAGGCTAGGCAGTGCTGTGGGTCAGAGATGAGTCACACCTGAGGATTCCCTGGGCTGTGGTGGCTTGTGCAGGCTCCTCCCAGACTAGGGACAGTATTCTAGGTAGGAGGCCAAGAGTACAAGACACTGCCCAGAGGGAGTCCCAGAAATAGGAATCAATCTGCTAGTCAAAAGCACATTCCAGACAGACAACAAACACAAGAGAAGGGTGAGTCCTTGGTATATTTGAAGAACATCTAATTATCCACAAGTGCAGTAAATGAACACTTGACTGCTTGCAATGGCAGGCACTGCACTTAGCCCTGTACAGTTCTAGGATCCCAGCAGGCTGAGGTACGTCATGTCATCCCTGTCATACAGGTGAAAGCACAGGACAGAGATTTGCCGAAGGCCTCACAGCCTGGCAGAGGCATTGTGACATTTGTACTAAGTGACTCCTGAAGGCCAGGATTGCACCGTGGTGGTGTCATGATGAATTAGACCTGAAACCTGCATGAAGACTAGAACTCATCCTAACTGCAGGAAAGTACTAGTTAGGATTTGAGGGAGCCTCGTAAGATCAAAGGTCTTTGGGATAGGATTCCCAGTTTTTTCAGAGGGAGAACTTCCCTAAAAGGTTGCAGATCACAGTAGGTCAGTGTGAGGCAGGCTTCCCTTCCCAGCCTATAGACCCTGATGCTTCAGCAGGCCAAGTAGAATGAATGCTGCTGAGACGGGTTGTCCAGGGAGGCTAAAAGGCCTTGGGAGTTAGGCTGAGTAATTCAAGGTCTTGTGGGGGGGTGGGAGGAGTAAGGTCTGCCAGGGGTCAGTGAAAGGCTAGAGATGTCCAGGAAGGGAAAATGTCCAGGCAGGGAACTATGGGGGTAAGAGGAAGGTAAGGACACCTTCAGTGACCATAGTCCACACCTGGCCAAGACCTGTTTTGCTCCTTGTCTAATCTGCGTGCTCGATGAATCCATTTTACAAATGGTCAAGTCAGGCTGATGTTGAGCAACACAGGGATAAAGTCCATGCTGGGCAGTAAGAAGATGCAGAAGTTGGGGGAAAGCCAAGCTATTCATTCCTACCATGAGCGGGTCACCTGTATCTTCCAACTGGGAGTCTGCAGATCTGGATGTTTTCCCCAGGACCAGCCCTGTGTTTCAGTCTTGACTCTGCTATTTAAGTTCTATTTAAGGCCTCAACCCCTCCCATCCCCAACCCTCCCACTAGTCTGGGGGTACACATCCCCCCTCCTTAAGCAGTAGATGATTTATACATTGTCACAGGTGGGTCTGTGCAGGCCTTTACCATGCTCAGGCTCCTAGGAGAGCAGCAGAGGGAAGCACTCAAGTGCCAAGTTAGGCCTGGAGTCAGGGCCAGACCTCAGGTCTCCCAGTATTCCCCTGCCTGAAATACAACTCATTCCTCACCCCTGCAGCCCTCTCCAACCCAACACCTCTTCACCCCGGGGTGGGGAGGGGGAGACAGGCAGCCAGGCAGGAAGCAGGTTTTCATGCCAATAATTTATTGAACAGCGGTCTGTACACAGGCAAACCTTACTGTGGAAACTAAGACACCAGGGGTTCTCCCCACTCCCCTGGCCCTCCAGGGTGGGGAGAGGAGAGAGAAGGCCTTGGGAGCAGAGGACAGAAGGGGAGATACAGCTGTAGGCAAAGGGGGCAGGTTGGATGGTGCGAATCGACGTTTTCTTTAAGAAAAAAATTATAACAATCTATTTACACCCAGGGGGCCAGGGAAGAGGAGATGGGCTGGGCTTGGTCTATTTACAAGGGACACTGGAGGGAAAGAGGTGGAGGCCTGGGGGGAAGGGAGGGAACCAAGGGGGTAGGAGGTCTTCATTACCCCCAACCCCCATCCTTCTTTCCTTCTCTTCCCTCCCCAAAACCAGTTAAAATCCTCTTAAAGAGCCCACCAGAAGTGAGGCTGGTAAGGGAGGGACTAGAGGTGGGGGTAGGGACTCATTTGCCTCTGCCTCTAGTCTAGGGGCCCAGCCAGGGAAGGAGCTTGATGGGCTATGGCCCCCCCTTCCCAGCCCCACTTGGGGCTCCCAGATGGATGTGGAAGGGTAATTGGTGGGGCCCTCAGGAAGAGTTACTGAGGGCAGGTGCAGTTTCAGCCGACTGCCAGTCTGGGCTGGTCTGAGTCTCGGTTAAAGCTGAAGGAAGGGGAGGGAAAAAGTGGACAATTAGCCTTAGCCTTCAGGAGTCACTCCACCCCACTCCACCACTGGCAAAAGTAAGATCTCCTGTAATACTGCAATGAAAGTTGGAAACTGTCACTTAGGTCCCAGGTTGCAAACTCAGATGCCAAAGGGCTAGCCTAAGGATGCAATAGCTCAAACAAAGCAAGCAAGAAGGGGCTTGGACAGCTGGATACAGCTTCCAGCTGGAGGAAGAACAGACTTGCTGCTGCCCAGTCTGATTTTCTTCCCCCAAAAGAAACAGGAAAATTGATTTTTTTTTAACCTAAAATGGCACAATTTTCAAGTGTGGGCAACTCTTTATTTGGTCAAGCCAAGCATAAACAGATTTCTTTGGTTTGTAGTTAGCATTTAAATACCAACATATGCAGCCGGGCACCATGGCTCATGCCTATAATCCTAACTACTCAGGAGGCTAAGATCTGAGGATCACAGTTCAAAACCAGCCCAGGCGGGAAAGTCTGTGAGACTCCAATTAACCACCAGAAAACTGGAAGTGGCTCTGTGGCTCAAGTTAAGTGCTTGCCTTGAGCTGAAGAGCTGAGGGACAGTGCCCAGGCCCAGAGATCAAGCCCCATGACCAACAAGGAAAAAAAAAACATGCAATACTGCTCTGACACTGTTGCAAATTTTGCCAGCAAAATGTCAACAGATTTCAGTTTAAGCTCAGAGCTAGTGGCTCACACCTGTAATCCTAGCTACTCAGGAGGCTGAGATCTGAGGATCATGGTTTGAAGCCCACCCAGGTAGAAAAGTGTGAAACTCTAATCTCCAACTAACAGCAAAAAAAAAAAAAAAAGCAGAAGTGAAGGGTATGGCTAATGTGGTAAAGTGCCAGAGTGCCAGCCTTGAGCTCAAGCTCTGATACTGGCACCAAAACCAAAAGTCAACAGATTAAAATACCTACTGGAAATTCCAGGATTGAACCCCACAGCTCATTCCCCTCCCCAAATTCAGAAGGGCTGCTTTAACCTTCAACCAATGGCCCCCACTTACCTTGTGAGGATGGGGTGAGGGAAGTAGGGCCAGGTGGGGACCTCAACTGAGGAGGGATGAGAATGGCATTGAGAGACGGTTGAATGGACAGTTCTAGAGAGGAATTGACATGTGCAGTCAGGGGGAAGGCAGGCTGGCTGGAGACCCAGTTATGATTACTCAGGGGCATCTAACAACCAAGCTGTAAGGCTAGTTGGTGGGCACTTTTAGGCAGACTCTAAGTGTAAAACTGGGAAGAGCCTAGCACCCCGCAGATCACAGTGCTGCTTCAGCAGCTTCGACTGCTCCCAGGTTGGGGGTGGGGGGAGACATCTTCCTACGCCCTAGGCCTGCCTGTACCCACTCAGCTCCCACCTCCAGTACCAAGCCTCTCCTCTGTCAATCCCTTTGTGACTGCCACACCCACTCCACAGGTGCCAACCTGTGCACTCACCACCAGGACTGAAGTTGAAGAGGGGGGGAAGCGGGCGGTTATTGGGGAGCTGGGTTCCCATACACCGCAGTTCGTCAAAGAAGCTGTGGGCACAGGCCTCGAGTGGGGAGAGCCTCGAGGATGGAGTATACTCTAACAGGCTGGAGCACAGCACAATGGCCTCTGGGGGCGTCCGAGATTTGAACACCTGAGGGGAGGGTCATTAAAATGAGCAGCTTTCTCATACTGGCAACAGTGCGCCTCACCTCCACCCTTCCTACCAAAGCCCACCTGCTAAATAAGGAAACTGATGTCAGTGGGCAACTGATCCAGGTCCCCTGACCGTATGAACCCTACTGTGAGCCTCAGTTTCCCTGTTACAAAATTAGCAATCTTCCATTTACCCATGGGTCCTCAACTTCTAAAATTTCTTGTTTTTTGTTTTTTTTTGTTGTTGGTCCTGGGGCCTGAACTCTGGGCCTGAGCACTGTCCCTCAGTGTTTCAGCTCAAGGCTAGCACTCTACCACTTGAGTCAGAGCGCCATTTCCGCCTTTGTCTGCTTATGTGGTGCTGAGGAATCGAACCCAGGACCTCATGCATGCAAGGCTAGCAATCTAAAACTGAGCCACCTTCCCAGCCCAAATTCCTTAAGTTTTTAAACCAGAAGGAAGCTAGTGGCTGGCTCCCTGTGTAACTTCAAACCCTCTCACGCCATGATTGTGAAGCCTGGTTCCTTTTTGGCCATGCAGTCTGAGTCCCTAGCTAGGCTTTACCTTTGTCCAAGGGTGGGCTTTAATCTGTGGGAACTTGAACTCTGTGTAGTTGGGGTTCATCTCTCGGATTTGTTCCCGGGTTGGTGTTCCTAGGACCTGCAGAGAGAGGGGGATCTGAGACAAGGGCCCTATCCCTCAGCTCTCCAACACATACACACACACCCTCACACACACACACCTACCCCACACACACACACACACCCTCGCCGGCTCTGCCCTCACCTTAATGATTTCCACCAGCTGGTCCACCCCGCTGTCCCCAGGGAAGATGGGCTGCCCAAGGAGGAGCTCAGCTAGTACGCAGCCAGCCGACCACACATCTGCAAGGGAACAGATGTTCAGGACTAGGCATGCAGGGGTCTACAAGCCCATCCGCTTGCAAATACCTCTGTTCCTCTTGGTTATCCTGAGGCATCAGGAGCCCCTTTTTCTCAGGTCACAGAGGAAGCACCTAGCCCAAGGTCATGCATAATCCCACACTAGAGCCCAGCTCAGCAGGTGTCATGGTTTGCCTTGCTTCCAGCCCCATCAAGACCCCAGTGAACACTTTCTTTGCCTCTAGACTCAAAGGACAGACCAAATGAGGCCCAAATGCCAACAGATACCAACATGTCCTCTTGGACGCTGGGAGGGAAGGCTAAGGGGCATGCAAAGCCTTAAATCCTGAACTGCCCTTTTTCCCCATCTCCCAATCTCTTCCCTTCCTAGGGGAAAGGCTGTAGCCTGGCCTTCTCCTCACTATTCTTCAAGGTGCAAGGATGCACTGAAGGAGCACACTGCCGATCTCGTTCAAGCTCAGTCTCTCACTTGATACTCTTTCAGCTTCCCCTCAGGCCTGGAAGGTGGCACTGTCACTCTCACCAACAGAGGAGAGCACAGGCTCTGGGAGCAGGCCATACCTCTGGGTTGGCAAAGCCTTGCCTGCCAGTTGCCCCAAGGTCACCACCAGCCCTTCCCCTCCTGCTGAGAACAGAGGTCTGTCTGGGAGGTTCCAGAACTGGATGGACTCTCAAGTCAGGTCAGCCTTCAAAGACCAAGCATCCCAGCAGTGCAATGGTGGGCAAGTGGACTCATGGCTCCAGGCTTTGGGTCCTTTTGATAGCTCATCTAAAATGAGATGCCATACATCAGCCTTCCAAGCTTATGGGGATCAGGTAGATAAAGCTTTGCTGGGCATCAGTGGCTCCCACCTATTATCCTCACTACTCACAAGGTTGAGACCTGAGGATCTCAGTTCAAAGCCAGCCTAGGCAGGAAAGTCTGTGAGGCTCTTATCTCTAATCACCAAAAAGCCAGAAGTGGAGTTGTGGCTCAAGTGGTAAAGTGTTAAATTCTGGGACAACTCCCAGTCCCCGAGTTCAAGCCCCAGGACTGGCATACAAAACAATAAAAAGATAAAAAGCTTTTGTCACAAAGCCTAGCACACAATTTTAAACCTGCCAAGATTGTCATCCATCCCCAACCCCACCCTCCGTCACAAACCGATGGATGAGGTGTAATCGGTGGCTCCAAAGATCAGCTCTGGGGCACGGTAGTAGCGAGAGCAGATGTAGGACACATTAGGCTCCCCACGTACCAACTGCTTTGCACTGAGGAAAGAGATAGGAGAAGGTAAGCACAGACCAAAGGTCAGGGGACCCTCACCCCTTCACCACCCCTCATAGCCCGGTTCAGGCCTACCTGCCAAAATCGCAGAGTTTAAGGACAGCAGTATCAGGGTCCACTAGCAGGTTCTGGGGCTTGATATCACGGTGACACACCCCCTGGGAGTGGATGTAGGCCAAGCTCCGGAAGAGCTGGTACATGTATACCTGGAGCAAGAGGGGACGGCTGAACTGCACCCAGCCCGACCACATGGCCAACTGCTGGCCCAGTAACCAACCTCAGCCTGAAGAACCCTCCTAGCCACTCCCCCTACCAACTACCCCACGGTGCTTGAGCTTTAAGGACTTTGTTTTCACAGACCACTGGGTCCTACTCCCCTTTTCTGATTCTGGGACTACAGGTCAGAGCATTGAGCCCTGCTGCACTGATCCTGGTCTAGGCCCACACTCAACTTCTGCCACTGCTATCATGGAAGCCTGAGAAGTAAGACAGGCAAAGGAGGTAGGCCCCTTCCCTCTCACCATAAGCCACTGGTTCTTCAGGAACTCAGCCTCTTTCATCAGACAAACTAGCCATGAGCCAGCCCCTTTCACTAGTAGCCAAGTGCCCAGACAGCAGGACCTTGATCTTGGAGTTTGATCACTGCTGCTGCCCCTAAGACACACCAGTACCTGACACATGCTAACCACCCCTGGCTTCACCACACACAGGCAACTTGTGAGACCTCCTTCCTCCTTCATCCCACTCTGTCAGCAATGCTGCTTCCTGTCCGGGTACGTGTTCTCTCAGTAGCATTTCTTGATCTTTCTCACTCTTAAACCTGGCTACGCTGGGAGCTGCCTGCTTCCAGAACCCCGTCTAGTATGGGTGTAGCTTATTGCTTTCATAGCTTCCTGTAATAGGAGTGCCTGTCCACCACACTGGCTATGCCTCTGGACTGCACTGGGCAGTCTGCACAGGCAGATACCACGCAGCTCTGCCTAGCCAAAGAATGTCCTCTTGGGAAGGGAGGTCCAGCAGCCCCCACACATACTAGAGCCTGTGTCAATGTCATCTTGTCCAGGTGCCAGGGTGCTTAAAGAACACCAGGGCTTGAGCAACCTCTAGCAAAAGAATCCATCCGCCTCCTAATGCCACAGGTGTCACGGCCTCTGTCCTTCCTGCTACTTGTAGACTTCTCTTTCACTGGCTTGTCCACTTAAGACATCTCCTGAGAAGCTGCAACACCCAGGGCCAGGTGAAGGGAATGTGATGCAGATGGTGCAGGAAGACGCACACCCAGCTCAGCAGTGTGAATGCCAACCTTCCTTCCCACTCATCCCCAAACAAGGCTCCAAAGGCCTGGATTCTGATCTCAGTAGCTGGATCTCAACATTTTTGGTCCCTGTTCATCCCAGTAGTGCTACTGGGCTCCTGGAGGGGCAGGCGCCTTCCAACCCCTACAGGTCCCTGGCAGATCTGCCTTCCAACCCCCACAGGTCCCTGGCAGATCTGCCTTCCAACCCCCACAGGTCCCTGGCAGATCTGCCTTCCTAACACAACCTTTGCCTTGCTTCACCTTCCCGCATTCAGTGAATTCCACCTAGGGACTGCAAGGGCAAGGGAGCCTC
This sequence comes from Dipodomys ordii, assembly GCF_000151885.1. NCBI lineage: Eukaryota > Metazoa > Chordata > Mammalia > Rodentia > Heteromyidae > Dipodomys > Dipodomys ordii. The sequence goes on along the minus strand of NW_012267372.1, from coordinate 2,018,994 downwards.
CCAAACCAACAAAAACTGGGAGGATAAGAACCGCCCCCACTCCCCCGCAAAAAAAAAAAAAAAACAGGGTTCTGGAGCTCCAATAGCCTGCCTGCCTACCTTGACGTAGATGATGGGGATAGTCAACTTGGCCTTGGTAAAATGGCGGGCCACGCGGTATACTGTCTCAGGCACATATTCCAGCACCAGGTTTAAGTACAGCTCATCTTTCTGTAGACAGCAAAGGAGAGGTATGAGGTCTTGTGAGGGAAGAGTGAGGAGGGGGAAGGGCAGGTGTGAGGGGGACAGTAAGGACTGGACCTGGGGGGGTAAAAGCAGACAGGAAAATGGAGCCACACATGCCTCAAGGTCTCACCTTCTCCCCACTGGAGTAGAAAAAGTACCGCAGCCTCACAATATTGCAGTGGTCCAGCTTCCGCATAATCTGCAGCTCTCGGTTCTTGAGGGCAAAGGAAGAGTCTCAACGAAAGAACCAACCCTCTGCCTCCGCCCGACAGGCAGCCTGCTGATCCTCCTCCCATGGCTACCAGCAGGGCAGGCAGCTGCTCCACGGCCCTAAACCCTGCAGAAGCACACACCCACACCCATTGTTTCTCCCCCCAAGCCCCTTCCTTCCTCTCACATACACAAACTGGAAGTCTATGGATTAGTTAATCCCAGGTCACAGATGTGTCCTCTTCAACTCAGGCTTTTAGTTTTCCAACTTGGACTAGAGGCATGGCTCAAGCGATAGAATACCTGCCTAGCAAGTGCAAGGGCAAGTTCATATTCCAGTGCAAGAACAAAGAAAATAAGGAAAGAAAAAGCCAGGCCCTGGTGACTCGCACCTATAACCCAAGCTAGTTAAGAGGCTGAGATCTGAGGATGGAGACTCAAAGCCAGCCTATGCAGAAAAGGCCATGAGATTCTTATCTGCAATTAACCACCTCAAATCAGAAGTGGAGCTGTGGTGCAAAGTGGGAGAGCCCTAGCCTTGAGCAAAAGGGACAGTGTCCAGGCTCTGAGTTCAAGCCCCACAAGCACAAGCACAGGACCACCACCACCAAAACAAAACAAAAAAAGAAAGGGGGGCTGGGAAGGTGGCTCAGTGGTAGAGCACTTGCCTTGCATGCATGAGGCCCTGGGTTTGATTCTTCAGCACCACATAAGCAAAAAGAAAAAAAACGGAAGTGGGGCTGTGACTCAAGTGTTAGAGCTTTATCCTTGAGCTGAGGGACAGCGCCCAGGCCCAGAGTTCAGGCCCCATGACTGGACCCCCAAAAAAAAAAAAAAAGGAAGAAAGAAAGGACAGATTGCAACCAGGCCCAGAGTTCAAGCCCCATGGCTGACCAAAAAAAAAAAAATTAAAATTAAGAGCCAAGTACCAGGGACTGGGAATGTGGCTTAGTGGTAGAGTGCTTGCCTAGCATGCATGAAGTCCTGGGTTCAATTCCTCAGCATCACATACACAGAAAAAGGCCAGAAGTGGCACTGTGGTTCAAATGATAGTGCTAGCCTTGAGCAAAAGAAGCTCAGAGACAGTGCCAGGCCCTGAGTTCAAGCCCCAGGACGGGGGGGGGGGGGGGGGGGGAGGCGGGAGAGCCAGGTACCAGTGGCTCACACCTGTAATCCTAGCTACTCAGGAGGCTGAGATCTGAGGACTGCTGTTCAAAACCAGCCCAATAAGAAAGTCCTTAAGACTCTTATCTCCAATAAACTATTCAGAAAAGGCCAGAAGTGGTGCTGTGACTCAACTGGTACAGCACTAGCCTTAAGCCAAAGCACAGGGACGGTTCCCAGGCTGAGTTCAAGCCCCAAGACCAGCATAAAATAAATAATTACAAATTTAAAAATAAAAGTGAGGGCTGGGAAGATGACTCAGTGGTAAAGCGCTTGCCTTGCATGCATGAGGCCCTGGGTTCAATTCCTCAGCACCACATAAGCAAAAAGAAAAAAGCTGGAAGTGGCACTGTGGCTTAAGTGGTAGAGCGCTAGCCTTGAGCTGAAGAGTTGAGGGACAGCGCCCAGGCCCAGAGTTCAGGCCCACAACCGGACCCTAAATAAATAAATAAATAAATAAATAAATGTGAAATTAGGGCCAGGCACTGGTAACTCATGCCTTTAATGGTAGCTACTTAGGAGGCTTGAGATCTGAGTATGTAGTTCAAAGCCAGCCGAGGCAGCAAAGGCCATGAGACACATCTCCAATTAACTGCCTAAAAAGCAGAAGTGGAACTGCAGTAGAGCACTAGCTTTCAGCAAAAGAAGCTCAGGGACAGTGCCCAGGCCCTAAGTTCAAGCCCTACAACCAAAAACAACAACAAAAGAAAGAAAAGGAAGGAAGGATAAACAATTTCAACTCATTGCTGACATTTAAAAGTGAAATTAAGAGCCAAGCGCCAGTGGCCCACACCTGTAATCCTAGCTACTCAGGAGGCTGAGATCTGAGGATTGCTGTTTGAAACCAGTCGGGGTAAGAAAGTCCATCTAACTCTTATCTCCAATTAACTACCAAAAAGCTGGAAGTGGAGTTATCACTCAAATGGTAGAGCACTAACCTTGAACCTCCGCCTCCCCCCCCCCCCCGGACAAAAAAAAAAAAAAAAGCTTAAGATAGCATCCAGGCCTTGAGTTCAAGCCCCATCACTGGCACATAAACAAACAAATAAATGTAATAATACTTCAAGATGAAGTAGTTACAGCTGGGCATTACCTGGAATCTTAATTACTCAGAAAGCTGAGGATCCCAGTTCAAAGCTAGCCCAGACAGCTATATCTGAGTCTTATCTCCATTAACCAACTTCTCTTGAAAAATCAGATGAGATGTCCACATAAGGCCCACTACTGTACCTGGCACAGGCAGCAAGAGACCAGCAGTAGCCATCTGATTCACTATGGTCCCCACCACTCTTACTATTACTGCTTCTCCTGAATGCATCTGGGAATTTGAATTTTAGCTTAGAACCTAAATCCCAGATTCCTGCCTTGTAATCCTCATGCCTCAGCATTCTCCCCATTCTCTGTTCTCTTCTGGCCCTCAGGACTTCTGCTCTCAGATCCCTCTCATTTCTAAAACTCAACTCTGACTGAGTTCTGGCTGCCAACAGTTTGGTCCAACAGTTCTCACTGCCCAGACCCAGGCCTGACCTAGGTCCCGCTCTCCCATATGCAGACTCCAATTATTCCTCTACTTCCACTTCCTCAGGTAGTTCCCTGAGCCTCTACTAGTTCACGGGGCACCTCTGCTTAAGTGGAAAAGGATACCCTTTCTTCAGGAGACAGAGCCCCACACCAAAACAAGTGTTTTAGTGAGCACCATGGCAGGCTGGATTCCATCCTGCATTGGCCAAACATGTGGGGTAGAAGTACAACCTTTAGGGCCAGGAGCACCAGCCTCCCCAATCTCTTTTCCCCCTCTGGAAGAACTGTAACCAAGTAGATGAGGTGGAGGGCTTGGGAATCAAACAGGCTAGCTTCTACTACTACATGGAATGCTAACAACACAAATTTCATGTCTGCTTACTTACAATAGGAATAATACCACCACCACAGAGAACCTCCAGGCAAATTAAACAAGAACATGTCAATCACTTACTTGAGCAAATGACCAATAAATGTCAGCTTTTGGCTCTCCTTGAAATTTACATTTGCCATCAACTTGTTCCCTTCCATTTGGTCCCCTCTGAAACCCCAGGTTCCAGCTCTCTTGCTGGGCACTTCTATTAGCCACACCCAGTCCCCAAACCTCATCTTCATTCCCGAAAGCTACCTTGAACCTCTTGTCCTGGAGAACTTTCTTGATGGCCACCAGTTCCCTTGTCTCTGCCAGCCGTGCCTGGTACACAACCCCAAACGAGCCATTGCCAATCACTTTGATGTCTGTATATGCCACCTCCTGGGTGCGCTCTGGGCCTTGGCCTAAGGTGGCTACCACTGTGGTCACCTTCCCGCTGTCACCTGGGGAACAAAGAGGACACTCAATCCACTGGCCTTTGCCCTCTGGCCACCACCCTCTCCAGGGCTATGGGGAGGGAGGGAAAGTATTGTAAAAAGCCCATGGGGGATGGAGGTATGGCTCAGTGATAGAGCACCTGCTTAGCAGGCATAAGGCTGGATTCTCAACACAGCAAAATATAAAATGAACAATAAAACTTTCAGGAGCTTCTTTCTTCCTGCTCATCGCTTCTGAATTTACACCTTCCAGTGACATAAGGTTTTCCTCAAGGAAACTTGAGTCCTGCTTTTTCCCAAATGAGAGAACACTGATACCCAGACTTGTCACTTAAGGATTAACAATCCTAATTTCCACTTTTAGAGAGCAGCAAGTCACTGGTCCCTCAGGTGACACTGGAGGATACCAACATCCTCAGGTGTTGAGTCCATATGCTCTGGGCACAAGTCCTCTAGCCTTTTCTGTACTAGTAGGCAAAACCAACTGTCACTCAAGGGAGAGTCCACCTGAAATGCTCCTTCACTGGTTGAACACTGGCCTTCCTCAAAGCCTGGTAGGTTCAGCATTTCTTGGTGATGAAAACCAGTGTGTCTTACAACTACAAGCACTAGTACCCTGACCATTACTACTTTACCTTAGAACAGAACCTGTATGGTCCAGAGCAGCACCAACCCTGAGAATGGAGAGTCTAATTGCTGTCCTAAAAGCTCCAGTTTCCACTTCCTGCTCCCCAAACAGCAGCAAACCTTGGTACCATTCCCAAAGGATGGTGACCCCTTTTCTTTGGGAAACTGATAGACCAAGTCCACTTCAAGGGGCCAATGACACCTTCTTTTGAATAAAGATATTCTTACAGCGCTTTTAGGTCCTTTCCCAGCCCCCCCCACTCCCTTTTAGAGCCAATAACACTATTCCCCACAATGATTGGAGGTACAACCTCAGATCCATATTCTACACGAAGTTAGGATCCATTCCAATTTTACTTTTGCTAAAGGAGTTTTTTCAAGCCATGGGGTTTTTTTTGTTGTTGTTTGTTTTTAAAGAGCAGTGACAACTGACTAGGTCAGTTTATTCTTACATCTAAGCAGCAGTAACTACTAATTTCCACAACTGGATGTACAGCTTTACATATTTTGGGTGGGTAATGTCAGGCCTTGTATTTTAAACCTGACCCTGTTCCTTGGGGACACGGTAACCCCAAATTCTTACTTCTAAGAGATACTTCGTCCAAATGTCCATCTTCTGAAGAAAAGCAAGTGAAGATTCCCCGTTTTTGTTTTGTTGTTGTTGTTGTTGTTTTTTTGGGGGGTGGCAATCCTATTCTTGGTCTTGGTCTTTTAGGGAACAATAATCCTAGATCCTCATTCACAGGTGACGCTGACCTCTGATCTGATCCTGCTATGTAATGGATGGCAATGTCAAATCTCTTGTTTTGAAGGTTTAAGGACCCAAGACTCTGGTATTGGAAGAATGGGGACCTGTGACCCCTGTTTTTCTGAGTGGCAGGAATTCTGATCCTAAAACTCCAAGTGATGATAAACCACTAAACTCCTTTCTCTGGCAGGCAGAGAAGTCAGCTCGGTTCTGGGGAGGCACAGTGACCTCGAACTCCTATCTGGGGATAGGAAAGACGTTTGAAAGGCTTGGAGAACCCAGACCACCACCCCACACAGGCACCCCCGGTACTCACGGCCCAGCTTCACTCCGGGCGGCGGGAAGCTGGTGCCCGCGCCAGGGCCGCCGCTGCCACCTCCGCCGCTGCTACTGGGGCCACCCCCAGAACTCGAGGCTCCCACGCCCCCACCCATAGCCCCGACTGACGCCTTTCCGCCGCCGGTGCCGCCTGGGCCAGAGGCCGAGCCCCCGGGGCCGCCGCCGCCACCTCCGCCTCCGCCGCCTGGTTCAGCGAACGAGCTGGTCCGCGCCCGGCCCGAGCCCCCAGGGCCGCCTCCCGAAGGCCCGCCGCCGCTCATGGCGCCGAGCGCTGGCCCAGGACGCGGGGCTCGGGCTGCCCGGGCTGCCTCAGCCGCAGCCGCCGCCGCCTCCCCCGGGCTCTGGCCTCTTCCAGGCCGCGCCGCTCGGGCTCCGGCTCCGGCCCAGCGCCCGCCGCGGGGCACGCCGGGAGATGCAGTCCGCCTGCCGTCCGCGCCGCCGTCACCGCCCTCGACACACAAGGAGGCCCGCGTGGTACGCCGGGAAATGGAGTCCGCAGTGGCTTCAGAGTAGAGGTAGGGGGTCAGGAGATGACGGTCTCTCTGCAAGTCGAGAAATAGAGTCCTGGGTAATCTGCCAACTGATTGGGGCAGAAGGCAAGCCCTGGAGGATTTTGAAAACAGATTCACCTCCACGACAGCAACTCAGAGCTTCTAGCGGTACCTCAGAAATGAAGTCCCAGCCGCGCCATCCCCGAGCTGAGTAGGCCTGAGGCACGCCGGGAAACGGAGTCCAGTCAGTTCTCTTAGCCTCTAGGCAATGGGTGACTCCCAGAGCCAGATGCACTCTGGGAAATTGAGTCCACACCGGTCAACCCGCAGATCTTGGTCCGTGAGGCAAGCCGGGAAATGAAGTCGGTGCCACACCCTCTCCCGCATTGCAGGTGTAAAGCGTTTTCCAAAGCACGCCGGGAAATGGAGTCCCAAATGTAGTCTTGAACCCCCCCCCCCCCCGAGTAGATACGAGGGTTCTAGAGATAGACCAGGAAATGGAGTAGGCATCACGTTCTCTGGCCTTGTACACCGAACCGCAGTGCCTGCTGGGAACTGTAGTGGACACCAAGGTTGTTTCACTGAGATCTTAAGGCTTTCTGGGAAGTGAAGTTCAAGGCAGCCTCCGAGTTGATGGACAGGCGGGATTGACTAGACGCCCGAAGCATGTTGGGAATATTATAAAGCTGATCCTGACCCTTTGTGAGACCAGGATCAGAAGTTTGCTGGGAGGTGGAATGTAGTCGAGTGCCACCGGGGATTGTGGGACAAAGGGTACGGACGGTAGTTCCCTAGAGGAACTGGAAAATGTCTCAGTGCCTCCTCTTTCACCCTCCAAGTTGGTCGGTGACCCCTGGGAAAAGACGACTAAGTACCTTTGAATTCCGTGTGACCACAAATCAGGAGGGGGTGGATGGGGTGGGAAGCAAAAGTTTCTAGTGGAGTATCCCAGAATTTGCCTTCATATACTCTTCTTTTTCCTATCAATATAGGTAGCACTATGAGGCAAAAATGAGCACCAAAAGAATGAAAGAGTACCGTCTGCAGCTTTAGGGCTTTCGTTTGTTGCTGTTGTTGATTTGTTGCATCTGCCCGTTTTGGGAGACCAAATGAAATAAGCCGGTTTCAAGAAGTAGCCTCTGGGTTTTGTGCGCTCATTTTATCTTTAGTACCCGGAAAGATAACAGCCTCAGAGGATCGTGGGAAACAGAGTTCTTGCGTGTTTGTCCCTCCAGTCCGACGAAGGGTAGGAAATGGGGATTCTATACTTCACTTTTAATTCGAACCTTTGTTCATACTAACTGATCTGGCTTTCCTGAGGACCTAAAGAAAGTTCAGTCGGCTCGGTCTGTTTTTGATTGCAAGGCAGTGGACGCAAAACCGCAACAGATTTAGCACTGAAGCCTTCTCGGACTACATTACCCAGAAGGCAAAGCGCGAGTTCTTCCGCTTCCTCCGCAAAGCCTGTGAACACGCCGCCCTCCTCCTTCCTTCCCCCCCACCCCCGCCGCGGGTGTTTCTGGGATTTGTAGTTGTCTAACCAAATGGTGGCTGCTGCCCTCTAACGGCAGCTCGGAACTTAAGAGTAAAATTTTTAATTCAAGCTTCAAAGCGCAGAAAATTCCGAAGGGGGTCAAGAAGGTTCTCAAGGACATTAGAGAGGGGTAGAATAAGACCCAGCTAATTTACCTCCAGAAAGTGTAGGGCATGCGCAGTGGACAATCCTCTGAGGAGTTTGGGTCTTTAGGAGGATGAGGGTGATGATGTGAGAATCTGGGCTTTCTGTTGTTGGGTGGGCTTGGGTTTTTTGTAAGTGGTAAGAACATTTGTGGAGGAGTACTAGGGCCTAATAATGTGTGTAGAGACAGAGTCCACGAAGAGGTCTTTAATGAGTTCTGGACACCTGACACATCTGGACCAGTGGAGAATTCTGAGGTAATTTAGGATAGCTGTCAAACGACTATAGGCGATTGAGAAAATACTGGTGACTGAAAGGGTCTCTTGAGGGATCTAAATGGGGTGAGAGATGGCTGAGAAACACCAGGAAGGGCTTTGCCAAAAGGACCCGTCCAGGTGCTGGGGTTGGAGGCCATGTTTGGTTGCAAATGAGATCTCTGGTGGGGTGAATTAATGTGGAAGATGCCCTATGGAGAAATCTATGAAAGATTTTCTTCTTGGAAAGCAAGACTCTCAGAAACTAGGATCATAGGTGTCTTGCAGAAATATTTCAGGTCTGCTAATAGGAGTTCAGTGAGCTATTCAAGATTAAGGGAAAACACTGGTGTTCTCTAGGCCAAACGCCACCTGCAACATCCCACACATCCAGAATCTGGGGCAAGAAGCTTGGTTGGACCGTGTAGTCTGACCTGGAGCTGAGCCTTTGGGAGTCATGTGATTAGAGGTATTTGGAAAGCTAAGGTACTGAAGCTACTAGACAGGAACCTGTTTCCCTCCAGCCAGCCGGGACTTTCTCCTTATCTCCCTTTCTCCATCACTCTACCAGCAACTCAGTCGCATCTTTGTTGCCAGGAGATCCGCCTCATCCCAACTTCCCGAAATAGCCCAGCGGTCCCCACCCTAGGGAATAGCTTACATCACCCAGGAGAGGGAGCAGTTGCCCATAGCAAGCCACAGGAGCCTCGTTTTCCAGCCAGTTCCTCAGCCCTGGATCCTCTCTTTACTGCCAAGTGACAGCGTCATCTGGGACCACCCACCCTGGGCTGGCAAGAACTGAAGTTTTAAGTGTGTAATGGGTAGCAGTTGCCCGTCAACATTCTTTCCCCCTCAGGGTTACACAGGGTGGGGTTTCATGGTAAAGCCAGTCCAACAAGCCCCTAGCCCGCTGCATCTCCTAACAGCTGCATGGCCTGAGGGAAACCCCTTCACCTCACTGGGCCTCAGGCACCTCACCTGCACTGCAGGTCCTGGCTTATCTCTCTGGGTAATCCCAGCCTGAATTCTTCCTGCTTTGCTCCTCTCAAGACTCAAGTCTCCAATCTGAGCTTCTAGATTTATGAGGCTGGCTCTAAGATTCTGTAATTCTGAAACCCCTAATCTGGATCCAACCATCTTGAATGCAGGGGAGAGAAAAAAGAAATCACTTGCTCAAAGAACGTCATACAACTGGGTTCTTTCTTAACTGAGCTGGTGGCCATTCCTTGTTGAATGCTAAAGGCCTGTCAAACCATACTACCTACGAGGTGGAAGCCAGCCCTTGTCATTTGCTGGCTGGGAATGGTAGCCTAGTTGAACCAAAAAAGACCACCATTATTTGCAAAGTATTTAAAGAGATACCGCAGGCTTTGTCCCAAAGGACTCGCAGCTTAATTCCAAGCACCCAAATAAATGAGTGGGCAGGGTGTTAAAGGCAGCACACACACACACACACACACAAAAGCAGCTGGGTGCTGGTGGCTCACGATTGTAATCCTAGCTACTCAGGAGGCTAAGATCTGAGGATGGCGGTTCAAAGCCAGCCCAGGCAGGAAAGACTGTAAGATTCCTATCTCCAATAAACCACCAGAAAGCCGGAAGTGGTGCTGTGGCTCAAGTGGTAGAGCTGAGGGACAGTGCCCAGGCCGAGTTCAAGCCCCATGACCAACAAAAAAAAAAGTCTTGAACTTCACAGGGCCACGGGGGGGGGGGGGGGAGGTAAGGAAATCAGAACAGGTGAGAAAAAAGCTTCAGGCACTCAAGAACCAAGCAGTTTGGGGGTGGATAAGTGAAAGTTCCAAAGGCAGACAGAGCCTTCTGGCCTAAAAGTCCAGGGCCACAGTAAGCCAGAGACCTTAATCACCCAGCTCTGAGGTCTGTGACACCCAAGTGCAGCAGACAATAGTTCCCCAAGGCCTGGATTGAAACCATCCAGACAGGGTTAGGCCCTCTGGCCACAAAGTGAGGGGAGGGACAGTCTAGACCTGTCCAAACTGGCTCCACCCAGCATCTAGGACAGCTCACAGCAGGGAAAGGTCCAAAATTTTATTGTTTGAATACATTCTCCGGCAGCCCCCTACTTCCCTCCCCCACCCTCCAGCCCCAATACAGAATAAGGCTTGACCACAGCCCCCACAGCCCACCCCAGGGGCCCCAAGCTGGGAGGCAGGGGGCGCTTCCAGTTTGGTTTCAGGGCATTCCCCTTCCCGTAAGCCTCCACCTGTCCGCCCTGTGGGCCAGTCCTAGGAGCAGCTGGGGGTCGGGTGGGGGGGGGATGAAGGGATGGGACTGGGGCTGGGGTTGGGAGTGGGAGAGCAGGCACTTATAGAGATTTGTGGCCCATGGGTGGTAACCCCCTCACCCTCCACCATTCCCCCCCACCCTACCCCATCCCTGTACACGGGATTTTTGGTTCATCATAAAATGGTCCCTCCCTCCTCTGCTGCAGCCTTGTGGGGTATGAGAAACCCAGGCACTCACAGCCCCTGGAAGGGGCAAGGAAGGCAGGGTTGGGGGGAGGTGTAGGAAACGGAGGAATGGACTGGAGGGAGGGGAAGGTTCCAAGGCAGAGAACAGGGAGGGAGACAAGGCTTTACTTCCTAAGATTGTAATTTAAAAAAAAAAAAAAAAGTTCCTGGGTGTTAAGGCCAAAGCCTGGTTCAAAAAGAAATTCCCAGAATGGAGGTCACCCCTCCCTTCCCCCCCACTTCCTCCCCCCCATCACCATCACTTTGCCCAGAGCTCAGACACCCAGAGGAAACCCCCAAGTCTTGGGCACCCCCCCACCCCCCCACCATTTAAAAAAAAAAGTATACTTTTATACAAAATGTGGGGAGGGGAGGAGGTGGTATGGGGGAGACGAGAAAGCTGCCCTCACCTCCAGGGCTTTGGGGGGGGGTGGTTAAGGCAGCAAAAGAAGCATGGGAAATGGGGGACACCTGGGCCCCCTGCCCACAGCCCTCAGGAATCTCGATGTTCCAGAGAGAGCTGAGCTGTGGCATGCTGGAGATCAGAACTCACCCTCCTTGGGGTGAGAGGTCCCCCGGCTTCCCCAGGTCCCTCGCCCCGCACCTTTTTGTCTTCACCCTCATCCTCAAGGGCCCCAGCAGGACCCCCGCCCCCCTCCAGACGACAGTCTTCACTCCAGCGCCGCTTAAAGCGCAGCTTGAGGGGCATGCACTGGGCCGCCCCAGGCGCCTCGCCAGGCTCCGGCTTGGGGGGTGCAGGTGGGGCACGGGGTGTCTTAAACACTTCCCCATCTTCCTCATCCTCGTCGCTGATGTCAGTCACCTCCACCTCCTCCGACTCGCCTTCTGAGATGGGCTCCACCTTGATCTGGGGTGGCGGCGGTGGTGGGGCCAGCGCGCCCGCACCCTCGGCCAAGCCCCCAGTGGCACTGCCTCCCAGGCCCCCTCCGCTGCTCTTGTCGGGGCCTCCGGGCGCCTTCTCCCCTGATGCTCGCTGGCGGCGTCCTAGTGGAGGCGGCTGCAGCTTAAACTTGAATGGGGAGGAAGAAGAGGAAGAGGAGGACGAGGACGAGGAAGGGACCGGTGGGGTCTCGGGTGCCAGGGGGGGCAGCGGACACTTGTCAGGGCGTTGGGGCTGAGGTACCACCAGCCCAGGGTAATGCAGGAAGGCGCGGGGACTGAGGTGGTAGTTGTAGACGCTTTGGGTATGGGCCTGTAGGTACCGTTTCATGTCCTCGGGGCTAAAGGAAAAGTGGGAGCCTCCGGCTGAGCCACTGGGGCCCCCGCCACCACTGGGGTACATAGGGCTGAGCGTGGGTGAGGGTGTGTAGGCCAGGTGCGTGGGTGTCATGGGGAGAGCTGGCGAGAGCTGAGGGGGTAGCAGGGAGCCAGGCCCAGCAAGAGGTGACACAGGGAAGGGACTGAGGGGCTCAGGGCCCCCCCGAGGCCGAGGATAGACACGGAAGACGCCAGGGTCATGAGATAGGCGGGCCAGTGGGGGCCCTCGGAAGGCACCCAGCTCTGGGGGGCCGGGGGGCCGAGCCCGGGGGTCCTCTCCCAGTGGCTCTTCCAGCTCTGATGTGCCATCACTACAGTCACTGACTGAGCCACGGCCCAGGCGACGGGCCACCACAGCCGAGAAGAGGGAAGATGAGGATGAAGAGCAGGCTGGTGGCGAGCGGGGGTCTTCAGTGGGGGACAGCACCTCAGAGGGCGTGGAGGGAGGGAAGCGGAAGTGGCTGCCGCCGGATGGCACAGGAGGGGCACTCTGCGGCACCGCGCCCCCTGATGGAAGAGGGAGAGAGACTCAATATCAAGGCCCCTCGACCTAGCCTTGACAGACCCCCTTTTCCCCATCCTCGAAGGCCAGCTATCCCCATACTCACCAGCCAGCCCCACATCAATGAAAGGGTAATTAACCAGCACCAGTTTGTTGAAATTGAACTTGTAGGTGAACCGTTTCCCCTTGGTTTTGTGCAGAATGCGCTTGTTGTAATAATAGCTGTGGATACAGAAGAGCCATTGGGATGTCACAGTCCCCTTCCTGCCCCCAATCCCCCCACATGCACACTTGTAACTCCCCAGTACCCAGGCCTACCCTGAGAGGTGTTTAGATCTGGCTCACAAGGGACAAGTGATTACCAAGGACCACACAACCAGAAATTTGAGCTACTCTGGAGGCTGAGATCTGAGGATCACTGTTGGAAGCTAGCCCGAGCAGGAAAATCCCTGAGGATTTGTGGCTCAAATGGTAAATCACCAGCCTTTAGTGAAAATGCTAAGGGAAGAGTAAGAGTAGCCAGGTCCTGAGTTCAAGTCCTGGAACTGGCAGGAAAAAAAAAAAGAAGCAGCAGAAAGAAAGAAAAGGTCAAATACCCTAAGGCTGGAGACTATAGACTCCAGGCCTTATCAGTGATTGAATTCTCTCCCTCAGGACAATGGGCTCAGAGAAAAGACGGGAATTGCTCAAGGTCACACTGCCAGGATCCCAGAAGAGCAGAGAAATCGAACAGCCTGTTCCAGTAGGTCAGGCACCCTCCCCAACCCCAGGGCCAAGCCCCAGACCAGCTCCTCACCGCAGGGCCCGGCTCAGCTTGTCATAGTTCATCTGGGGCTTGCACTTGCGGACCCCCCAGAGGCGGGCGACCTCATCTGGGTCCTTGATGACAAATTCCCCGTAGTCCCCCTGCCAGGCGATGACGCCCTGGTATTCCTCCTTCCGTAGCAGCTCAAGGATAAAGTGCCACAGCTGGATCTGCCGGGAGCCGGGAGATGACTCCGGCTTGTAGGCCCAATCCGGGAAGGCAAACCCTGAGGACGAGAAACCGGGAAGCATGGCCTGGGGGGTCAGGAGGCCAGGATGGGGAAAACTCTAGGTCATATACCCCAGGGTCCACCTCCTACCCAGCCTTCATGCTTCTTCCCTTAGCCAAGTAAAGCGGGAACTAGAAGGAGACAGTATGTGTCTGTCAGGTCAAGGGGGCTAGACGGGAGCTGGGGGGGAGGGGAAGCTGGAGCCTGCTCCAGCGACACCGGGAGAAACAGGAAACCAACGGCGGCGGGTCCCGGGGCCAGTGCCAGGGGGCCAGGCACCAAGCCAGGATGGCGGGCAGGGCTGCCAGTGGGGGAGGGGCAGGAAAGGGCACACGTGGCCTGCAGGCTGGGGGCACAGCCCCTTCACCCATTCAGAACCAATAGTAACCCCCCCCTCCCAGGACCTCTGGTCCCCTTTTCTTAGGAACATACATTACCCACACACACACACCCAAGACCTATAGAAGTCTCTACATGCCCCACACCCCAGCATCAGAGAGAATTTTTTTTTTTCTTAAAAGGACCAGGAGGGGTGGGGTGGCTGGTTGAGGATGAGGTCAGCGCTTGCACACACAGAGGCTTCTGTCTTCCCTGGAGAGTGAAACCCAGACTGTCTGAGAGGCCACCCCCCCAACCCCCCCAGTCCTGGACCCTCTTGAGTGGCGCTGCCCTCCCCAGGCCCAGCCTCAGACCAGACCTGGGCTGGAAAGGCCACAGCTCAAGGCAGGACACTGGAGCTGGAAGCCCTCTTCTCACTTCTGCCTTCTCATGCTCAAGCTACTCCCCAGCCCACCTGCCTGCCCGCCCCCAGCATTAACCTTGGGTAGAGGTTGGTGGTGGGCTGGCTGGTCCCTGGAGGGGGGTGGGCAGTGGGGGGGAGGGGGGGCTGTGGTTGTTGTCATTTCCCAAACCCCCGGGTAATCAGGGGCCATCAATAATTCAGCACTAGGCAGCCGGTAATGGAGGGGTGGGAGGAGGGAAAGGGGAAGAAGAGATGGAGGTGGGGGGGGGGAGGCAAAGCAGGGGCTGTGGTGCCACTAGAGAGAAAAAGCCAAGGTGGATGGCTAAAAATGTGAAGGGAGGGGTCCCAAGCCCTGCCAGGCCAGGCAGCAAGGGGCAGTCTCCCTCCCTCAGCTCCAGCTCAAGCAGGTACCAGGCAGGCCTCCAGGGCAAGGCCTCCCCAAAGGCTCTACCCCACTCTGGAATCCAACAGGGGATGACCGGTCCCCCTCTGGGAGCCACTTCCGCCAAACACTAAACTGTGATCCCTACCAGCCCCCAGCACAAGCCCTGACCCTGGCTGGAGAGGCTGAGATGGCCAGTACCTCATTCCCCCACACAGTCCCTGCCCTGGCCCCAAACCCCAGCCTTCCAGGAATCTGACCCCCAGCTCTTCAAGCCTGGAGTCCTGCTCAGTAGCCTTGCTCTCTTCCCAACAGTGACAGCCCCTCCCCAGGACCCTGCTTCCCTAGCCTCATCCCTTGACTGGGAACCCAGAGATTCACCCCATGATCCTCAACCTGAGAATCAACATCACCACGTCACCCTTGGGGCCCACCCAGAGGCATTAGGGAACACAGGTGCCCATGTATTCAGGAATCCCCTCCAAAAATATTCTGACTCCCCTCAGAGCACCAAGCCCCAAGCTACTTATACCTCAGCCCCAATCTGGCTCCCAGACCCAACAGGGGGGATGGGGAGACTGAAGCCCCTGAAACATCAATCTAGGGGTGGAGGGGTGTACTGACTGACTTCCACCCTCCCCCCCAAAAAAATTAAA
Organism: Dipodomys ordii; assembly: GCF_000151885.1. Taxonomy (NCBI): domain Eukaryota; kingdom Metazoa; phylum Chordata; class Mammalia; order Rodentia; family Heteromyidae; genus Dipodomys; species Dipodomys ordii. Next base: position 2,003,865 of record NW_012267372.1, on the reverse strand, counting down.
GCCACCCTTCCCAGCCCACCAGCCCCAGCCTCCGTGTCCCGGTAACCAGGCAACGTGTGTGCAGCGACAGTCCTGGGAGCGGGGGAGCAGGAGGCTAAAAATAAACTTTGCAGAAGAGAGGGAGTGAGAGAGACTACATGCAACACAAAGGGAACTCGAAAAGGAGGTGGGGGGGCTCTGGAAGGGCCTCAAGCCGCATTCTGGGAGCTGTCCCGGGCCCTGTGCTAGCCGGTTCCCAGAGCAATCCTCACCTCCTTCTGCCCCTTCACCCCCCACAGGGCCTAGACCCTGGCTCCCAGCAAGGACCCTTCCCCATCTCCAGGCCCACCCCCAACACAGGCTTTCCTCATCGGACACAACATACACAAGGGCCTGTTCCCGGCTTTAAGGGGGAGAGTAACAGGGGGTGACGTCAGGGTGTCTCAATGGGGCTCTGTTCCCCAGGCCTTGGAGCCAGGAGCCAGGCACGGGCAAGGGGAGCATGTGTGTGTGTTGTCTGTGGATCCACGTGCTTTAAATCAGGAAAATACCAGCCCTGCACACCAAGAAAGCTTGGGGGGTGTGCAGGACCTCTCTGATGCACTGGGGAAGAAGGGGGTGCGGTGAAGTAGGGAGAGGGAGAAAACAACTGCAGAGAGAGAGAGGGTTCTGAAATGCAGACAAGGCACAGAAGTGGCAGCAGACAGACAGGAAGAACTGAGATGGCACACCTGGATGCCACAGAGGTGGGGAAGGGCTTCTCCCAGACTCTGCAGGCCTGGGTAGGGGCCGAGCTCCTGGGCACCTTCCAACTTCATGTGACAGCTCAAACTTTTTATTATTATTATTATTTTATTTAAGAGTTATGTGGATCAGAAAGGAAGGGTGGTGGTACATAGAGGAAGAACATGCTGGCCTGGGGGGGGGGTCCCCACCTCCCTCAGTCCAGGCAGCCCTCCGCTGCTGCCAGAGCCGGGAAGAAAACAGGAAGTGGGAAACAGCCAGTGTAGAGGAAAAGAAGGGCCGGGATGGGGAGGATTACATGGAGGGAGGCAGTCAGAGCGACCTGAAGGCCATTGGGGGGGGGGGTGAGGGGGAACTCACGCCTCCCTCAACTAAAGACCCAACCTAACCCACGACTCAGACCTCCAGACAGCATTGCGGGGGGGGGGGGGGGGCGGTGCGGCGCGTCCCATCAAGCCAAGGCCCAAGGCAGAGAAGGATGAGCAGGGTTGTCTGGGCATCTGGGCCCTCGGCCCCAATCGAGGGAAGGTTGGGAGGGGAGGGGGGGCTGGCTGGGAAGGGGGGGCGGCTGTGCCCCCATGGTAGCCAGAGAGTATGTGGGACGCACGTGACTGACCCTACCGCAACTCCGCACCCCTGCGCCTCCCCCGCCCCAATCAATCCCCAGGCGCGGGAGCCCTTTAAGAAGAGCCGCCCCCACCCGCCGAGCAGGGGGGCGGGTGGGGAGGGCTGGGGTGGGGTGGGTGGGCCGGTCGGGGCACACACACCACGCACACGCACACGCGCGCGCACACACACACACACACGCACACAAATACACCACCCGATCACAGGAGCCCCGGCCGCCGCCACGGCCGCCGCCGGGGGAAGGAAACAAGTTTGAACAGCGGCGCCCGGCCCCCTTCCCCCTCCCCCGTCCCCGCCCCGGGCCGGATTCCGACGGGGTGGACGGGCAGGGGGCGGCGGGGACCCCTCCCCCCGCCGCGCGCCCGGGCGCAAAGTCCAGCCGGGGGCGGCGGGGGAGGGGAGGGAGGGAGGGAGGGGGGAAAGTCCGAGCGGGAGGGGGGTTAATCCCGCCGCCCCCCGCCCGCCCGGGAGGGGGGGCGGAGGGGGAGGGGAACACTGGCCCCTTAAGGAGGAGCAAGTTGGCGGGGAACGAACGCCGGGGCGGAGGAAGGCGGCGGGCTGAAAAGAGAAGGGCTGGATCAGAGAAGGGGGGGACGGGACGGGGGAGGGGGGAGGGGAGAGACTTCAGCGTCCCCCCTCACACACACACCTCCCGGTACACCCCCTCCCCTCCCGATCGCCCTCCACCCCCTGCACCCCAGGGCCTCGTCCGGCGGCGCTCGAGCCGGGAGACCCCGGGCTCCCCCGGAGCCACCTTAAAGCCGCGCCGTTCTAAGGTCGGAAACAAAAAGTTCCTTTTTCGAACGTTCGGGCTGCGCTTTGGAACTTTGCGACTCGGCGCGGGCGGGGGAGCGAGGAGACGGCGGAGCCGGGCGGGGGAGGGGCGGCGCGGCCCGGACCCCGAGTCCCGGGGCCCCCGCGCCCCCCCCACCGCACTCACACACGCGCCTTCTCCCCGCATCCCTTCCCCGGCACCGAGCGGGGCACACGCCGCCGTGAAGGTCACGGGCCGGGACCCCGCGCGGCGCCGAACCCCGGGGACGGCAAAGGGGGGAGGGGGGTCCTCCGTGCACAAGACCCCCGCCGCCGCCACCCCCGCCTCGCACGCGTCCCGGCCCCCCGAGTGCAACGTGACGGAGCGGCAGGGAGGGGACCCGCCACCCATCTCCATGATCCCGGGAGTAGGGGAAGAGCCCAGTTTGCGGGGATCCGGGCAGGAAAGAAGAGCACGATCCGCAGCACCCCGTAACCACTCCGAGAGGAGCCACGAAACGAGGGGTCCCAGGCAGTAACCCCCGCTCGCGCCGCGAGAAGCAACAGGTCTCGAGTGATTGGGGGGGGCCCAGAACTAGGGGACCACTCCAGCTCCCCTAGATTCTTCCAGCCCCCCCCTAAAGTTTTTTCCACCGGGTTTCCCAGGGCAACAAGTCTTCCCCCCCACACACACCACCACCACACGTGCTGCCCCCGCCCCCACCTGTGTCCGCCGGGGTCTTCATGCTGGTGTGTTGGGAGGTGGGGTGGGGGGGCCCGGGGCAAGGCGCCCCGACTCCGGGCCGCAGCTCCCCGGCGCCCGCGCTTGCCCCGTCCCGTCCCGCGCCCGTCGGGCCGCCCTCGCCGCCTCACCCGGCCTCGCCTCTCAGAGCCTCTCCCCTCCCCGCCGCCGCCTCCCGGGTTAATATCGCACTCCGGGGCCGGGACGCCCACGCCCCCCGGCCGGCGACGTCACCGCCGCGTCGCCATGGAGACACTGCGCCCGCCCCCTCCCAGCGCCGCCACACACACGCACGCGCGCGCGCACACACACAGACACAGACACACGCGCGCGCGCGCACACGCGCTCTGGCGCACCACCACTGTGGACCGGCCGGCTCGGGGCTTAAAGAGACCGCGCGGCGAGGGGGGGGGTGGAGGGGAGGGAGGAAGAAGAGGGCGGGGAAGGACCTAGGGGGGTAAAGGGGGGGGTCCTAGGGGTCGTGACCCTTCTCCCTGGCGCCTATAACTTTTAAGTTTGCCTGCCCCTCGCTATCTGCCACCCCCCTTCCTCTCCTCAAGCTGCGGATTCCAGTTTCCTTTTTCGTTTTTTGGAGGTGGGGAGGGAGAGCTTTGAGGCAAGGATACTTTCGGAAGAAAGGGGTTCGGTATATTTTTCCAGGGAGGAGGATATGGGTCTTTGGGGGGAGTAGATACTATCCTCCCTCTATAGGGGATGGGGGGGGGGTCTGGACTTGGGAAGATGATACAAAAAAATTTAAAAAGTGAATAAATAAACTTAGTCATTTCTCAGCCTGGGTTTACCCAGCCCCCTTAGGCCCTGAACCTGAAAGCTGCCCAGGGGCAGCTGTCCAGGGGTGGGGTGGGGTGGGTGAGAAGCATTTCCCTGCATCGGAAATGGGGAGGCGGCTGTGCCCTCAGCTCCGGTAAGGATGAGGGCTCTTTGGCCCTTCCTGATAGGACCTAGTGCAGCTGGAGGAGGAAGTGACCCGAGAGAAGGCATTCAGGAGCCCCCACAACCACCCTCCATCCCCAGGCTACAGCTGTCCTAGGAAGGAACAAGCCCAGGCCGGAGGTAACCCTTCCCCCATACACACACACACACACACACACACACCTCCACTATTAGGTCAGAGGGTTCCGGAGAGCTTGGTGGTCAGGATGCAAGTGTAGGGGGTGACCAAAGTCAGAACAAATGTGCTCCCTAGAGGCACTAGGGTCGCCAGGAGAGAGGAAGACAAGGTTTAAAGACTCAGGGCCCAGGCTTTGGGAAAAATGTGAAGTCTTTTTTTTTTTTTTATCCCTAAAGTAGCATCTGGGAGAGATGGAGGGAGCCTGAAGCTCCAAGGAAACAGGAAATCAGCTAGATTCAATGGAGAACTACAGTGGGCAGCCAGGGTACAGGGCACATAGAAGCAAGATTCCCAGCAAGGACTCTTGAGTTGCCAAAAGAGAAGAAGGTGGGAGGAGGGGAGATGGAAGCCCAGAAAGAAGATGGACTTTCCAAAGAGATGGACAAGCCTGAGGGACAGAGCCTGCTGGCATCAGGTTCTCTAGGCTTGGGGCTCTGCCTCAGCAGTTGGGGTTCCCAGTGTCCCAGCTCCTTCACCGAAGGCCTCTGAAAAGTCTCAGGCCTTCTCCTTGGGGACCAAGGCCTCCAGGGAAGCTGTCACCCCCTTGGGGAATTATGTAACCTTGCCTACGGACAGAGCAGCTCCCCCACGGATATTGTAACCCTCTGGGAGCCTTGTGGTCCAGCCATAATCATCATCATTGTTACAATAACAGCTCCCGATTCCTGGTGCTCAGGATGTGCTAGGCACTGAGCCAGGCATTGTCCAAAGCATCTTCTCACTTAAATCTCTCTCAATCCCAATGAGGGGAGTTACTATTTGTTAGTCCCCCCACTCCCTCCTTGGGGATTAAGAAAATCAGATTCTTTTTTTTTTGGGGGGTCCGGTCATGGGGCCTGTACTCTGGGCCTGGGCGCTGTCCCTCAGCTATGCAGCTCAAGGCTAGCACTCTACCACTGGAGCCACAGCGCCACTTCCAGCTTTATTCTTCTTGCTTATGTGGTGCTGAGGAATTGAACCCAGGGCCTCAGGCATGCAAGGCAAGTGCTCTACCACTGAGCCACCTTCCCAGCCCAAGAAAATCAGATTCTAATGATAGGGGAAATGAGGATTCAACTCCTATCTGGCAAATTCCCAATCCCCTTAGATTACAATTCATGACCTCCTTTACTACTTTCCTCCCACCTCAAAAAAAAAAAAATAGAGTCTCAAGGGTAATAGACCACTTGCCCATATAATTGTAACCCCTCTGTACAGTACTTTCACAATAAAAGTTTTTTTAAAAAAAAGGATAATAGACCAATAGTGGCCCCCAATGACACCCACGTAAATCCTCCTCCCCCATCAGCAAAGAGAGACCTGGGTTGTAATCCTAACTTGGCTTACACATCTCTGAAAAAGGTCATATGATCCCATTTATTTGACCCTCAACTTCTGTAAAATGGGGCTTTTAATAAACTCTACTCAAGGTGGGCATTGATGGCTCATCCCTGCTAGCCTAACTACTCGGAGGCTGAGATCTGAGAATATGGTTCAAAGCCAGCCCAGGCAGGAAAAGTCCAGGAGGAAAAAAAGTTAATTAAAGCCAGAAATGGAACTGTGGTAGAGCACTAGCTTTGAGCAAAAGAGCTCAGCATAGCACCCAGGCCCCAAGTTCAAGCCCTGGTATTGGCACAAAAAATAAAACAAATCCTTCACAATAGGATTATGATGATAGACCAGAAATGTGAAGTAAAATGCATGACAAATACCAGGCTGGGAACCTGTTTCAAGTTGTAAAGCACTTTTTTTTTTTCTTGGTCAGTTGTGGGGCTTGAACTCTGGGCCTAGGCACTGTCCCTCAGCTCTTCAGCTCAAGGCTAGTGCTCTACCTCTTGAGCTACAGTACCACTTCCGGTTTTCTGAGTAGTTAATTGGAGTTATGTCTCACAGCCTTTCCTGCCTGGGCTGGCTTTGAACCTCCATCCTCAGTTCTTAGCCTTCTGAGTAGCTAGGATTACAGGCGTGAGCCACTGGCACTCGGCTTTGTAAAGTACTTTTCTCACAAGCTCAAGACCCTAAATTCAGTCCATCCATGTATGTGTGTGTGTATGTATGTATAATCATATGTAATATATGCATATGCTTTAATATATTATGTATTAGTATATTGTAATATAAAATATATTTTAAAACATATTTCTTATAATCTATCCATATACTTCTATACCTACAGAGATAAATGCATAGATGTGTGAATATATGTATGCATGTATGGCTGAGGTGTGGTTCAGTGATAGATCATGTGCTTACCATGTACTAGTTTCTGATTTATATCCCTAGCACCAAAAAAAAAAAAAGGTTTTGTGACAATACTGGGACTTGAACTCAGACTGGGTTCCATCCTGTAGCTTTTTCAAGGCTCTCACTCTAGCACAAAAGCCATAGCTCCACTTTGGGATTTTTGCTGGTTAACTGGAGATACGAGTCTCTTGGATTTGTCTGTCCAAGCTGGCTTCAGACCTGGATTCTCAAATCTCTACTTCATGAGTAGCCATGATTACAGGCATGAACCACCAGCCCCTAGCCAAAAATTGTTTTCAAATTAATACTACTACTAATTATTATTAGCAGTGAAAAAGTGAACTCTACACCCCATGGACAACGTGATCATTTCTTACTCTAAACACCAAGTATAAACAACAAACACGTATCTTGACAGTATAGAATTGCCAGTCAGTATCATAATCCCAACCTGATGCAGCTACATAGCTCAATGCCACCGTTTTCTGTGAAACAGGACCAGAGATTGTAAGCAAGCCTTACAGGTGAGTCAAAACCATCTGCATGGGTCTGGGAAGGTACCTCAATGGTAGAGTGCTTGGCTTGCATGCACGAGGCCCTGGGTTCGATTCCTCAGCACCACATGAGCAGAAAAAGCTGAAGGTGGCATAAGCTCAAGTGGTAGAGGGCTAGCCTTGAGCTGAGGAGCTAAGGGACAGCGCCCAGGCCCAGAGTTCAGGCCCCAAGACTGACAAAAAAAAATTTTTTTTTTGGCAGACCCTTGTGCCTTGACAAGCCAGCCCATGGATCTTGAAACTTCTCAGGAGTCCTATGAGTTCACTACAGAAATACAGAAACCTACCTGGTATGGTAACTTCCACCTATGAACCCAGCTGCTTGGGGAAGCAGAGATTGAGAGGATCAAGGGTCTAAGCCAGCCTGTGGCTGGCCTGCAAGCCAGCCATTTGCAAGCCCTCCATCTCAACAAACAAGTCTGTCATGATGGTGGCATGCCTGTGATCCCATCCAGGACTTAAGGTCTGACACTGGCTCTGGACAAAAAAAGAAAAAAAAATTGTAAAGCCCTATCTGAAAAATAACTAAAGACCCAAAAGAGGGCTAGGAATGTAGCTGAAATAATAGACAGCCTGTCTAGCAAGTGTGAGGCCCAAATTCAAACCTTAGTGCCAAAAGAAGAAAAAAAGAAACGCATACCCCCTTGGGTAGATCATTGGCTCTCATACACGCTTTGGTGGTTCAGTCTCAGAAATGGTATGGTAGAGAGCGTCACCATTACTGAGATCCAGGACACACCCTCAATGACCAGTGTACACAAACCTGTCAGTCAGTGAAGAATCCCCACTCCCAAGGCCCCTGTAGTGTTTGTTTCAGTTTGCTGCTCTGACATAGATAACATTTATCCTGGGCCGGGAATGTGGCTTAGTGGTAGAGTGCTTGCCTAGCATGCATGATTCCTAGGTTCCATGCCTCAGTATCACATACACAGAAAAAGCCAGAAGTGGTGCTGTGGCTCAAGTGCTAGCCGTGAGCAAAAGAAGATCAGGAACAGTGCTTAGGTCCTGAGTTTAAGCTCCAGGACTAGCAAAACAAAAACAATTTTAAAAAATTCATCCTCCTGTTATCCAGCAAAGCATAAACAAAACTGTTCCCAACAGACACAGATTTGTCTCCTCACTCCTGAAAAAGAATCAAGGCTGGACACTGTTCCTGTAATCCTAGCTACTCAGGAGGCTGAGATCTGAAGATCATAGTTCAAATCCAGTCTGTAAGACTCTTACCTCCAATAAACTACTGAGAAAAACTCAGAAGTGGTCCTGTGGCCCAAGTAGTAGCACTAGACTTAAAAAAGCTCAGGGACAGAGCCCAGGCCCAGAGTTCAAGCCCTAGGACTAGCAAAAAAAAAAAAAAATTAAATTAAAAAAAAATAGAGAGTGGGGGGAGAAGGGGGGGAGAAAGAGAGAAGGGGCTGGGAATGTGGCTTAGCTGTTGAGTGCTTGCCTAGCATGCATGAAGCCCTGGGTTCCATTCCTCAGTACCACTTAAACAGAAAAAGCTGGAAATAGTGCTGTGGAGTACTAGCCTTGAGCAACAGAAACTCAGGGACAGTGTCCAGGCCCTGAGTTCAAGCCACAGGACTGGCAAAAAAACAAACAACAACAAAGAAAGAAAAAGAAAGGAAGGAAGGAAGAAAGAAAAGGCAGGATGCCAGTGGCTCAAGCCTGTAATCCTAGCCACGCAGGAGCCTGAGATCTGAGGATTGAGGTTCAAAGCCTTATCTCCAATAAGTTACCAGAAAACCAGAAGTGGCGCTGTGGCTCAAGTGGTAGAGCGCTAGCCTTGAGCTGAAGAGCTGAGGGACAG
>NW_012267372.1:1943415-1992999 GCF_000151885.1 Dipodomys ordii | reverse complement strand
GCTTTTTTCTTTTTGCTTATGTGGTGCTGAAGAATTGAACCCAGGGCCTCATGCATGCAAGGCAAGCGCTCTACCACTGAGCCACCTTCCCAGCCCCTCCTTTTCTTTTTTAAGATGGGTCTCATTCATCTGTTTTGCCCAGGTTGGTCTTGAACTCCAAGGCTTAATCATCCTGCCTCAGTCTCTTGAGTTTCTAGACTACAGACATGCACTATGGCTGCTTCTGGCTGAAATCAGCTCCTCCTTCGTTATCACCCACCCCCGCCTCCTGATCTAGGGTCTCCTGTTTAGCCTGCCTGCTGCCACCCCCAGCCAGGAGGGTTCCAGTAAATCAGATCACATTCCTTTCCTGCCAGTAACCCCCCAGTGGCCTCTCTACTCACTGGGAATAAAAGCCAACTCTTTGCAATGGCTTCTGAGGCCTTGCCCCCACCTCTTCTCCCTTCCTCTCCCCTCCCAGCTTCCCCTTCATTCCTCTCCAACTCCAGTCAGCCTCTCTGCTGTCCCGCACACATGCCAGACACATTCCGGCCTCAGGGACTTGGCCTTTGCTTTCCAATCTGACAAGAAAGCTTTTCCCCAAGATGTATGAAGCTCCGTCCCTAATCCCTGTCAGCCTTTAACTCACAAACTTGCTTCCCTGGTAAGACCCTGCTTGACCACTGGATTTCCCCACCCCCACCCACCCCCTCTCTCTCTGCTTGTGTGTGCTTGAATTCAGGGTGTAGGCGCTTGTCCTCCAAATTGGTACTCTACCACTTGAGCCAAACTTCCACTTCCAGCTTTTTGGTGGTTAGTTGGAGATGAGTCTCATAGACTTGCCTGTCTTGGAACTGTGATCCTTAGATCTCAGCCTCCTGAGTAGCTGAGATTACAAGTGTGAGCCACCAATGCCCAGCCTCACTTTAACAACTCCTCATGGAGTTGATAAATGACACAGATAGGCTTACTAGTAGAATTCTTCTCCAAAGTACCTCCCGCCCTCCTTTGAGGCAGAATAAATGAGGCCTGGTCCTGCATTCAGTGACACCTCCACTACAGCACTCACAAAGGAAGGATGAGGTTACCAACCAGAGTCAAAATATTTATTGTGGGGCTTGAACTCAGGGCCTGGGCATTGTCCTGGAGCTCTTTTGCTCAAGTCTAGCACTCTACCACTATGAGCTATAATTCCACTTATTTTTGTCAGTTGTGGGGCTTGAACTCTGGGCCAAGGTACTGTCCCTGTGCTCTTCAGCTCAAGGCAAGCGCTCTACTGCTTGAGACACAGCGCCACTTCTGGTTTTCTAGTGGTTTATTGCACATAAGAGTCTCATGGACTTTTTTGCCCGGGCTGGCTTTGAACCTCAATCCTCACATCTCAGCCTCCCAAGTAGCTAGGATTACAGGTGTGAGCCACCAGTGCCTAACAACAACCCCTTACTTTTGAGGCAAGATCTCACTATGTAGCCCAGACTGGCCAGGAATTTGGAATTCTCTTGCTTTAGCCTGCCTAGTGCTGCCATTATAGGCATGTGCCACCACACAGAGCATCAAGTGTTCTTTTATAATTTTAAACATTATTTATGTTTATTTACTTCTCTGTTATTTGCTCAAGGCTAGTACTCTACCACTAGAGCCACAGCACTTCTTATTGCTTTTTCTGTGTATGTGGTATTAGGGAATAAAATCCAGGGCTTCATGCCTGCTAGGCAAGCACTCTACCACAGAGCCACATTCCAAGCCCTGTATGTTTGTTATTGTTGTTTCTGTCAGTCACGGGGCTTGAACTCATGGCCTGGGCACTGTCCCTAAGCCTCTTTGTGCTCAGACCTCTTTGAGCCACAGTGCCATTTCTGGTTTTTTGAGTGGTTAATTGGAGATAAAAGTCTCATGGGGACTTTTTTTGCTTAGGTTGGTTTTGAACCATGATCCTCAGATCTCAGCCTCCTAGGTAGAATTACAGGCATGAGCCACCAACACCTGTATGTATGAATGCTGTATGTATGTTTTGAACAGCAGGTGATTGTTTTGTGTTTGTGCTACTACTGGGGTTTGAACATAGGGTCTCATGCTATTCTTTAGCTTTTTTTTTTTCTTTCTTTTTTTAGCCAGTCGTGGGGCTTGAACTCAGAGCCTGGGCACTGCCCCTCAGCTGTTTGGTTTTTTTTTTTTTTTAGGTCCGGTCATGGGGCCTGAACTCTGGGACTGGACGCTGTCCTTCAGCTCAGCTCTTCAGCTCAAGGCTAGCGCTCTACCACTTGAGCCACAGCCACAGCACCACATTCGGCTTTTTTCATTTTGCTTATGTTGTGCTGAGGAATCGAACCCAGGGCCTCATGCATGCGAGGCAAGCACTCTACCAGTGAGCCAACTTCCCAGCCGCCCCCTCCCCCACAGGTGTTTTTGCGCAAGGCTAGCGCTCTACCACTTGAGCCACAGCGCCATTTCCGGCTTTCTTCTGTTTACTTATGTGGTGCTGAGGAATCGAACCCAGGGCCTCAGGCTTGCAAGGCAAGCACTCTACCACTGAGCCATCTTCCCAGCCCCTCTCCTGAGCTTTTTTGCTCAAGGCTAGCACTCTACTTTGAGCCACAGCACCACTTCTGGCTTTTTCTGTGTATGTGGTGCTGAGGAATGGAACCCATGGCTTCATACATGCTAGGCCAGCACTCTACCACTAAGCCACATTTGCAGCCCGTAGCCTTTTTTTTCTTCTTCTTCTTTTTTTTGGTCAGTCATTGGGATTGAATTTAGGGCCTGAGCACTGGCCCTGAGCTCTTTTGCTAAAGGCAAACAGCCCTCTACCACCTTGAGCTGTAGCTCTACTTCTGTTTTTTGAGTGGTAATTGGAAATAAGAGTCTCACAGACTGCCTGGGCTGGCTTTGAGCCAAGATCCTCAGATCTCAGCTTCCTTAGTAGCTAGGATTACAGGTGTGAGCCACCAAAGCCTGGCTATTCTTCAGTTTTTTGGCTAGGGCTGGAGCTCTACCATTGGAGCAACTTCCACTTCTGGCTTTGTGTTTTTATTTTTTTCAGTACTGGTATTTGAACTCAGGACTTCATGCTTGTTAGGCAAGCAGTGTACCATTTATTTATTTATTTATGTCAGTTGCAGGGCCTGAACTTTGGGCCTGGGTGCAATCCCTCAGCTCTTTAGCTCAAAGCTAGCATTCTACCACTTGAGCCATAGCACCATTTCTGGCTTTTTGTGCTTATGTGGTTCTGAGGAATTGAACCCAGGGCCTCATGCATGCAAGGCAAGCACTCTATCACTGAGCTACCTTCCCAGCCCCAGTGCACCCTTTAGCTATACCTGCAGCCTTACTTTTAATGCTGGTCATTTTGGTTTTGGTTTTTGTGGGTTTTTTTGGGTCCGGTCATGGGGCCTGAACTCTGGGCCTGGGCACTGTCCCTCAGCTCTTCAGCTCAAGGCTAGTGCTCTACCACTTGAGCCACAGCACCACTTGCAGCCTTTTCTGCTTAGGAGGAATGGAACCCAGGGCCTCATGCATGCAAGGCAAGCAGTCTACCACTGAGCCACCTTCCCAGCTGAGCCACCTTCCCAGCCCTCAGTCTCAACCTCTTAATTAGCTAGAATTAATTAGCTAGTACTCAGAGCCTGGGTACTGTCCCTGAGCTTCTTTTGCTCAAGGCTCTACCACTTGAGCTACAGTGCCACTTCCAGCTTTTTTTGCTTATGTGGTGCTGAGGAATCGAACCCAGGGCCTCATGCATGCAAGGCAAGCGCTCTACCACTGAGCCACCTTCCCAGCCCCCTGCTATTCTCTTTTTAAAAGGAATAGGAATGAAGGCACAGAGAGCTTAAGTGACCTTCTCAATATCACAGAGCTGGGAAGAAGCCCAACTGGGATTTGACCCCAAGCAGCCTGACTAGGGCCTCCTGCAACATCACCCCATCACCCCATCCAACCCTGTATCTTTAATGAACTGTGTAACTATGTTAATCATGCTTTATGTAATTCTCCTAGGGGCAGGATACAGCTCCCTGCTCACACCTGTCCTCCAAGACAGGGGGAGTAAGCTTTGGAATGTGGATTCCTAAAGGTAGGTTTCCTATATGCAAAGCTATAAACTGGATGAAGCACTGGGTGTGGGGATCCCTCCATAGACATAAACACAACACAGAAAGATCCTTAACCTGACAGCACAGGACACCCCCCCCCAACTATGGATGGCAGAATACTATCTTGGAGGGTAAGTTCCATCACAGATAGCAGACCTCCCTCCCCTACCTCTATCCCCCCAATCGAATCCTTCCTCACACCTGATGTGAACTGACTGTGGAACACAAATTCCATTCTAAGAAAAAGCAACTATGGGGAGTGTGAACTAACTACCCAGTGTGAACTTTGTGAAAGACAGTAGCCTGCAAGTCAGGCTTGTTATTATTACTTGCTTGGCTTTTTTTGGTCATAGGGCCTGAACTCTGAGCCTGGGCGCTGTCCCTCAGCTCTTCAGTTCAAGGCAAGCGCTCTATCACTTGAGCCATAGTGCCACTTCTGGTTTTCTGAGTGGTTTATTGGAGATAAGAGTCTCAAAGAAGTGCTTGCCTTGCATGCATGAGGCCCTGAGTTCGATTCCTTAGCACCACATAAGCAAAAAGAAAAAAGCCGGAAGTGGCGCTGTGGCTCAAGTGGTAAAGCGCTAGCCTTGAGCTGAAGAGCTGAGGGACAGCGCCCAGGCCCAGAGTTCAGGCCCCACAACCGGACCCCCCCCAAAAAAAAAAGAGTCTCAAAGAATTTCTTCCCTGGGCCAGCTTTGAACCATGATCCTCAGATCTCAGCCTCCTGAGTAACTATGATTACAGCATGAGCCACCAATGCCCAGCTTTTTCTTTTTGGCAGGGGGTGGGGGGGGGGGGGGTGGAGGTGGGGGTGGGGGTAGGAACTGGAGTTTGAACTCAGGAATGTCATTGGACAACTGGTAATTTTTCCAAGCCATTCACAAGTAAATGGGAATGAATGAGATTACTATGACCTACAATAGATGTGTTTCCTTCTTTTTTTTTTTTTTGGTCGGTTGTGGGGCTTGAACTCAGCTTGGGCGCTGTCCTTGTGCTCTTCAGCTCAAGGTGAGCACTCTACCGCTTGAGCCACAGTGCCACTTCTGGTTTTCTAGTGGTTTTATTGGAGATAAAGAGTCTCACGGGAGGGGGGGAGGGGGGCTGGGAAGGTGGCTCAGTGGTAGAGCTCTTGCCTTGCATGCCAGAGGCCCTGGGTTCGATTCCTCAGCACCACATAAGCAAAATGAAAAAAAGCCGGAAGTGGCGCTATGGATCAAGTGGTACACTGCTAGCCTTGAGCTGAAGAGCTGAAGGACAGCGCCCAGACCCAGAGTTCAGGCCCCATGACCGGACCCAAAAAAAAAAAAAAAGAGTCTCACGGCCTTTGCTGCCCGGGCTGGCTTTGAACAGCGATCCTCAGATCTCAGCCTCCTGAGTAGCTAGGATTACAGGTGTGAGCCACCAGCGCCGGGCTAGATGTGTTTTCTTCTAAGGAGTTGTGTGTGTGTGTGTGTGTGTGTGTGTGTGTGTGCTGGTACTTGAGCTTGAATGCAGGGCCTGGGCCCTGTCCCGTCTCCTTTTTTCCCCATCTCAAAACTAGCACTCAGCCCTCTACGCTCCACTATTTCACCGTCTTGGTGATTGGGTTGGATATACGAGTTTCATGGAAGCTGGGTACTGGTGGGCTCACACCTGTAATACTAGCTACTTAGGAAGCTGAGAATAACAGTTCAAAGCCAGCCTGGGCAGGAAAGGCCATGAGACACTTATTTCCAATTAACCACCAGAATACTGGAAGTGGCACTGTGGCTCAAAGTGGTAGAGTGCTAGCATGGACCAAAAGAGCTCAGGGACAGCTTTCAGGTCCTGAGTTCAAGCCCCATGAACAATTAAAAAAAAAAAGTTGAGCCAGGCACCAGTGGCTCACACCTATAATCCTATCCTTCCTAGCTACTCAGGAGGCTGAGATTTGAGGACTGCAGTTCAAAGCCAGCCCAGGCAGTAAAAGTCTGTTAGACTCTTATGTCCAATGAAGCACCAGAAAAATGGAAATGGCATTGTAACTCAAGTGGTAGAGTGCTTGCCTTGAGCTGAAGAGCTTAGGGACAGTGCCCAGGCCCAGAGTTCAAGCCCCATGACCAACAAAACAAACAAACATGCAACACTGCCCTGACACTGTTACAAATTTTGCCAGCAAAATGTCAACAGATTTTAATTTAAGCTCAGAGCTAGTGGCTCACACCTGTAATCCTAGCTACTCAGGAGGCTGAGATCTAAGGATCATGGTTTGAAGCCAGCCCAGGGAGAAAAGTGTCAAACTCTAATGTCCAACTAACCAGAAAAAAAGAAAGAAAGAAAGGAAGGAAGAAAGGAAGAAAGAAAGAAAGAAAGAAAGAAAGTGCAGAAGTGAAGGCTATGGCTCATGTGAGTGTGAGACTCTTACCTCCAATTAACCACCAGAAAACCAGAAGTGGTGCTATGGCTCAAATGGTAGAGCACTCACCTTGAGCTGTAGAGCTCAGGGACAGCATCCAGACCCAGAGTTCAAGTCCCACATCTGACCTCCCCCCAAAAAAAAGTTGGATTGGGAATGTGGCTGAAGCCCTGGGTTCCATTCCTCAGTATCATGTAAACAGAAAAATCCAGAAATGGTGCTGTGGCTCAAGTGATAGAGCACTGCCTTGAGCAAAAAGAAGCTCAGGGACGGTGCCCAGGCTCTGAGTTCAAGCCCCAGGACTGGCCAAAAAAAAAGTTTCACAGTTTTAGGCTGGCTTTGAATCCAGGATCCTTAGATCCTTAGATCTCAGCTCCTGAGTAGCTAGGATTAGAGGAATGTGAGCCACCAGGGCTCACCTGCCCAGATATAGGTCTTGAGAAGACTACAGTACTGAAAACCCATCACAGGAAAAGGAAACCTTCCCTAGGCCTTGGTACATCGCTCTCCATTATGCTTGGTCCAGGTTATCTGATGTGCAGAGTGGAAGATCATGGACATATGTAGACAGGTCCACACCTGGTGTACACTGTATCCAGGCAATAGGCATTTACTAACAAGGCATAGCCCATCCAATCCATCTCACCTCCAGTGTGAGGAGACTATTAGAAATCTCCCTCCTCCAGGTATGAACACCCCCACAGGCTAGCTCAACAGAATGCAGTGTGCATGCCCAGGAAGTATCACATTTCTCCATCTTGTGCTCCCAGCCACTCCAAGCGTTGGGGGCGGAGGGGGAGGGATGAACTGCGTCGTTCTGAGTGTCAAAATCTTGAGGGAAGTGACAGGTCTCTCCAGAGCCCCTCAAAGTCCCAGGCTGCTTGCACTGCCTAGGTTGCAGCGCGCGCCACCCTACAGGCCAGGCGCGTTCTCTTTCCTCCCGGTGGCAACAGGGCTTTCCGCGGGGCCGCGCCAGACTTTTTAAGACTGTTGATTGGTCACCAGAAAGCCAATCAAGCAGGAGAAAGGTGACATCACTAGTTCTCCCGTTTCCCTCCCTTCCCCCCGCCCCCCCAACCCCAAACTTCCCTACTCTGGCTACCGGCAGCAACAACCACGTGGGGGAGGGGTAAGAGTGTAGAGCCGGTGAGGTCATTGCCCCGCCCAAGCCGCTGTTGATTGGCTGCGGGACTCGCGGGTGGCGGTTGGCTGCTCCTCGCACCTCCCCCTCGTGCCGCTACCGCCGCCACTGAGAGGAGCCACCGGCGACGCCAGAGCCGGGAATCCGGGTGAGTTGGGGCCCTGGGTCTAAAATGTTCTTGGTGTCCAGCGAGACTCACGAGGAACTGCCCTTTCCGACTTTTTCTCCTCGCCCGGGTTCTTTAGCGCTCCCGGCACTCTGTCACATGGGAGTTGTAGTCTGCCTTCTACAGTCGACTACGGGTCAGAGACGTGAGAGGACTACTATTCCCAGAAGGCTTTGCGCCTCGCCGGTCAACAAACGCTTGAGCCACGCCTTCTAAGCCTGCTCATTGGAGAGCCCATCCCTTCTTCTATTTCATTGGTTACTGTCCCTCAAGTCTAGGTTCCGGCCTAGGGTGCATAGTGACTGGATACTGTAGTTGTCATTCGGCACAACGTCGATTATCAATTGGCCAAAGCTGGTGTTCATCACTTGTTGTAGGGCAGGGCCCAAGACAGATCAGGCGGTCGTAGGCTTAGGTTAGTGTCGGTCCCGGAGGGAGGCCGGCCTTGGATTTTGGCCCCACCCCCTAGCGCTGCCAGAAGAGCACGATTGGTTGCTATGAGTGTCGCTCATCGTCGAGAGGCGGAGCTGACTAGACTGCAGCTATCTATTGGCCTAGATCGGCGCCGGTCAGCGGGGTTGTGGCCACTGATTGGCTGGTTGTTCCAGCTGTTGCAGGTCCATTCACCATTTTGTGTGTTGGAGTAAAAAAAAAAGGGAGAATCGAGAGGGAGAGCCGGAGGGGGGGCGGGGAGGGACCGGACCGGACCGAGCCGGGGCCACGGCCCCCCGCCCCGAAACCCCGCTGAGCCCGAGGTGAGGGGCGGGGCCAGGGCTGACACGGGCGGGGGGTCCTGGGGGCTGGGGGACGTGTGGGGACAGGTGGCAGGAACGGGAAGAGGGGTACAGGGGGAAAGGGGTGGGCGGAATGGTGGGAAGAGGAGACGGAGTGGAGGAAGTGGTGGGGAGGGGGCTGACAGGAAAGGGGTGACAGGGAGGGGGTGTTGGGTTAGAGACCTGGTAACAGGAATAGAGAGATGACAAGACTAGATCAGAGTGACAAGGAGAGAGAGGGGATAGAGTTAGAGGGGGTGACTAGGAGGTGATGAGGAGAGGAGGTGTCAGGTCCAGAGATGGCTGACAGGAGAGTGACTGGGAGGAGTAGGTGACAGACATAAATGGGGGTGACCAGGAGAAGGTAACAGAGGAGGGGGGCTCTTAGGACCTGAGAAGAGAAAAGTAGAGATGGTGTCAAGATGGGAGAGTTGATGGTAGCAGAAGGCATGAATCCCCCAAAAACTCAGGTTCTGGAATGGTTTCAGGAGTTACTACTGAGATTCAAAGGGGGGGCAAGGGCCCACAGGACCCTGGTTACCCAGGACCTAGTTATGCAGAGAGGAGTAGATGGGAAGTGAATAGGCCTCAAGGAAGGGCCCATTCTTGCAGAGTAAGGAAGCTCTGCTGGGCAATAGGGTCTAGGGGTGTCAGGCAATGTTTCATCAGCCCTGGCTAGGTTATCCAAAGGTTGGTGTTTGGGCCAGATCTCTCGCAGTGTCCAGCACTGTAGCCCAGCAGTGGGGAGGAAGTGGTGATGGTTGTCTGATTCCTGGTCACATAGATGCCAGTCCCTGGCCCTGCAGGCCCTGCTTTTGAGGACACATAGAAGAAGCAAGGCTTGAGACTTTAGGGTCCATGGGAAGAGCAGGCCCCAATTGCAAGAGTATGATGTGAAGGATCCTGGGGAGCCAGAAGACTCATGAGGCCTGTGATTGTGTTTGACTTCTTGTCCTGGACCCCCCATTCATCCTACAGGACCCTTTTAGGCCTCTTGGGTTCTCTCAAGTCACTTCAGAGTAAAGTTTTTTTCTCTTTTCTCAGGGCAGCTTGAGAGGGGGCGGGCAGCAATGACTGTTCAGGAAGTGGGTGAGGTTGGCCTGTTGGGCTTGTACTGCTTTCTTTGACTTTATCCTGGTTACCCCCACCTGAAGCTGGAAGATATATTTGGGAGTCTGAATACTCTCCCATCCCCCCCTTTCCTCTCCACCCCCCCCCCGCCCTCCCCTACCTGCCACTCTACCCTAGCCAGCTTAGCCAAAGGTGCTTGCAAGCCAGAAGAGGGGGGCTGAGCTTGCTGTTTTCATGCTGGCTGTTATAGGGGGAGGGGCAGGCCTAGTGGGATCGAGAAATCCTGGGGTGCAGCTCTGTGTCCCGTGTCCCACTGTGCAATGACGTTGTGTGTGTGCGTGTGTGTGCCCATGTTTGTGCGCGTGCGTGTGCTCATGCACGGCCCTGTGGCAGTACCGAGTATGAGCTCTTGCCCTAGACATGCCCCTGCCTGTTCCCTGCCCAGGATCTGGGGAGATGACTGCACCTGGCAGGCCTGGGGTGCAGAGTGGAGTGGGCAGCTGTCCCTTAGGACACTCAGCTCCCTAATTCTTCCGTAGTGCCTGGCCACATGTGGTGTCTAGCGTGATGAGGGAAGGTGGGGTGGAGAGATCCACATCATAGCCAAGTCACCTCCATGTCTGTGGCTTAGTGCTCGGGTATGTGTGTGCATCTGTGTCTGTGGGCTTGGTGCTCGGGTATGTGTGTGCATCCGTGTCTGTGTCTTGCTGCTCAGGTATGTGTGTGCATTTGGATGTGTGGCCCTCTAGTTGATGACTGTAAGAGTAAGCCTGCCCTGTGATCATGTGACAGGCACACACTGAAGTGGTTAGGAGCACTGGTTCTGGAGCCAGAGTGCCTCAGTTCAGATCCTTGTCTGCCTCTTCCTAGCTGGCTTAATCTCAGTCGAGTTACTTAACTCTCTGCACCTTGGTTTCCTCAAATATACAAGGAGGCTGATAGCAATTTCCCCCCCAGCCCCCCCAGCCCTGGCCTTTTGGGGCTGTTGAAAGATGAATTTTAAAAGGCAAGTTTACCCTGAGTGCTAATGGCTCATGCCTATAATCCTCACTACTCAGGAGGCTGAGATCTGAGGATTGTGGTCCAAAGCCAATCTGGGCAGGAAAAGTCTGTGAGATTCTTACTTCCAATAAGTGGGAAGTAGAGTTGTGGCTCAAGTGGGAGAGCACTAGCCTTGAGGAAAACAAAACAAAACAAAACAAAAAGCTCAGGGACAGCACACTCAAAGACTTTAAGTTCAAGCTCTGAGAATGGCACCAAAAAAAGGGAGGGGAGGGGGCAAGCCTAGCTCAGGGTTCAAGACCAAGTGAGCAATCTGTGATTGTGAACAACAGTGCCCCCTCATGCTTCCTGGGGGCACTCAGCGTGTACATGTCCCTGACAGAGAAGAGCAGAGTACGATGTATAGGGTCAGGGGACCCAGGTGCCAGTGTGGATCTGGATGCCCGGGGCCCACATGAGTTAAGTGTAAGCCAGAGAGAAGAAGGCCTTGGGGACCATGGAATAGAGGCAGTTGAGTCAACAAGTCTTGGGGCACCCCAAGTCTGGGGGTATTTCCTAAGTTGCTCCCTGTCGGCTCTCCCATTTTCCAGGTCCACAGAAGATGAAGCCGATGAAGAAGGCATGCACTAGTCTTTCAGGTCCTGGTAGTGGCAGCAAGTCCCCACCAGCCACCAGGGCCAAGGCCCTAAGGCGGCGAGGGGCTGGAGAGAGTGACAAGCCAGAGGAGGAAGAGGAGGAGACTCAGCCACAGCAGCAGCCTGGGCCAGAAGAGGCTGAAGAGGGCGAGGAGGAGGAGGCCGCTGAGCGGGGTTCTGGGTCTGAGGGGCCTCCCCCAGAACTACATCCCAGTGACCCAGCCTCAGGCCCAGCCGAGGACCCCAAAGGGGATGGGGAGGCAGGCCGCTGGGAGCCCTCACTCAGCCGCAAGACAGCCACGTTCAAGTCTCGAGCCCCTAAGAAGAAGTACGTGGAGGAGCACAGTGCTGCTGGTGGGGGGGTGACGGGGGCTCCTGAAGAGCAGCAAGAGCGGACCCCTGAGGAGGCCAGTGTCCTGGGGGTACCCCCCCAGCCACCTGCTTCCACCCGCTCCTCTTCCACTGACACAGCCAGCGAGCACTCGGCCGACCTGGAGGAGGAGTCTGCTGAGGCCTGTGGTCCAGGGCCCTGGCCTCCGGGTGGCCCCAGTGGTGGCTATGACCTGCGGCAGCTGCGGTCCCAGCGGGTGCTGGCGCGGCGTGGTGATGGCCTCTTCCTGCCGGCAGTGGTGCGCCAGGTGCGCCGAAGCCAGGACCTAGGTGTGCAGTTCCCTGGCGATCGAGCCTTGACTTTTTACGAGGGGCTTCCGGGCAGTGGCGTAGATGTGGTTTTGGATGCCACGCCACCACCAGGTGCGCTGGTGGTGGGCACAGCCGTCTGTACCTGTGTGGAACCCGGGGTGGCAGCCTACCGTGAGGGTGTGGTGGTGGAAGTGGCCACGAAGCCAGCTGCCTACAAGGTCCGCCTCAGCCCTGGCCCTGGCTCCCAGGCAGGCCCACCAGGCTCCCTGCCACAGCCCCAACCGCCGCTTCACAACCGGGAGCCCGAAGAAGCCGTGTGGGTGGCCCGCTCCAGCCTGCGCCTGCTGCGGCCCCCCTGGGAACCCGAGGTCCTGCTGAGGAAGCCCCCCATTGGGCCTGAAGAAGAGCAAGCCGAGCCGGGAACCACCCTGCCGCCCTGCCCAGCTCCCCTGGACCCCAAGCAGCCTGAGGATGCTGAGGTCTCCAAGATTAGCTTTGGTGGTACCCTGGGCGTCCACTGTGAGGAGGGTGAGGAGAAGCACCCACCAGCCCTGGGCACCCCAGCCCTGCTCCCACTGCCCCCACCCCAGCTCCTGTCCCCACCCCCCAAGTCCCCAGCCTTTGCTGGCCCTGGTCGCCCTGGGGAGCAGCCTTCGCCCTGCCAGGAAGGGAGCCAGGGTGGCAGCCGGAGCAGCAGTGTGGCCTCGCTGGAGAAGGGGGCCGCCCCAGCAGCCCGGGCCCGCACCCCACTGACGGCTGCCCAGCAGAAATACAAGAAGGGCGACGTGGTCTGCACACCCAATGGCATCCGCAAGAAGTTCAACGGCAAGCAATGGCGGCGGCTCTGCTCTCGTGATGGCTGCATGAAGGAGTCACAGCGGCGAGGCTACTGCTCCCGCCACCTGTCCATGCGAACCAAGGAGATGGAGGGCCTGGCAGACGGCGGGCCTGGTGGGGCCGGGCGGCCGGCTGGTGTGGCAGCCCGGGAGGGCAGCACCGAATTTGACTGGGGGGACGAGACATCAAGGGACAGTGAGGCCAGCAGTGTGGCTGCCCGGGGTGACTCACGCCCGCGCCTGGTGGCCCCCGCGGATCTGTCACGCTTCGAGTTTGATGAGTGTGAGGCAGCCGTGATGCTCGTGTCGCTGGGCAGCTCCCGTTCGGGCACGCCCTCCTTCTCCCCCGTCTCCACGCAGTCGCCCTTCTCGCCCGCCCCCTCGCCCTCACCTTCGCCCCTCTTTGGCTTCCGCCCGGCCAACTTCAGCCCCATCAACGCCTCGCCCGTCATCCAGCGCACAGCTGTTCGCAGCCGCCACCTGAGTGCCAGCACCCCAAAGGCTGGCGTGCTGACGCCCCCCGACCTGGGCCCCCACCCGCCGCCACCTGCCCCCCGAGAACGTCATTCCTCCGGCATCCTTCCCACTTTCCAGACCAACCTAACTTTTACCGTGCCCATCAGCCCTGGGCGGCGCAAGACCGAGCTGCTGCCCCACCCAGGGACATTGGGGGCCCCTGGAGCAGGAGGTGGGGGTGCTGCCCCAGACTTCCCTAAAAGTGACAGCTTAGACTCTGGTGTGGACTCAGTGTCCCACACGCCTACCCCCTCCACACCGGCTGGCTTCCGGGCTGTGTCACCTGCCGTGCCCTTCTCACGCTCCCGCCAGCCTTCACCGTTGCTGCTGCTGCCCCCGCCTGCCGGCCTGACCTCGGATCCAGGGCCCTCCGTGCGCAGGGTGCCCGCAGTGCAGCGGGACTCGCCCGTCATCGTTCGCAACCCTGATGTACCACTACCCTCCAAGTTCTCTGGAGAGGTGGGCACAGCCGGTGAGGTCCGGGCTGGGGGACCTGGGCGGGGCTGCCGGGAGACTCCGGTGCCCCCTGGGGTGGCCAGTGGAAAGCCTGGCCTGCCCCCACCTCTGCCGGCTCCTGTGCCCATCACTGTGCCTCCAGCCGCGCCCACCGCTGTGGCCCAGCCGATGCCCACCTTTGGCCTGGCTTCGTCACCCTTCCAGCCTGTGGCCTTCCATCCCTCACCCGCTGCCCTGTTGCCGGTCCTTGTGCCAAGCAGCTATACCAGCCATCCTGCCCCCAAGAAGGAAGTCATCATGGGCCGGCCTGGAACAGGTAAGAGGGCAGGTGTGTGTGGTGAGGGGGAGGAGGGGTCCCTTTAAACAAGGCCCCTTTCGACTTGGGCTCTAAAGAGGGAGGGGTAGCCCACCCTAGGAGGGGCTCAGGGGAGGCTGGCCTCCTCTCTGCACAGATGTTACAGTACAAACCCTTGTCAAGCAAGGGCAGTGCTAAATACTAGATTATCTAACCAGATTTCATACTGCTCCATCATGCAGCACTTACCACACACATTTCGAACAGGTTGTAAACAGCTCAGTTTATCTTCACAACTAGGCGACCAGGTGGGTGCCATGATTGTGCTTGTTTAGAAGAAACTGAGGCCAGGTTAGTGACTTGCTGGGGGTCACATGGCTCATCAGCCCGAGGGCTCTCTTGCACACTGAGGTCGCTGACTCATGACCAGTGGGCTGTGGTTCAGGGTAACCGATGGGAAGACTGCGGCTGTCTAACAGGTGTTGCCTCGGGCAGTGGCAGGACCAGGGCTGAAGGGAGCCAGGGGTGCTGCTGGCACTCTCCCAGGTGTGAATTCAGCCTGCCACTTTTAGGATGGGCTGGGAAGCGGGGAATTGGAGAATGAGTGGGAGTCAGTGGAGCTGAGCCTGGAAGGCTGGAGATGATGGGCGGTGTGAAAGGCTGTGTGACTAGAGGGCCTAGCCTGGAATGCAGACTGTGGCATTGCTTCTGAGATGGTGCTGGAGGGCTCAGGGGCCCAGGCCAGCCTGGTGCTGAGGACCCAGCCCTGCTGGTACTCATCACGTAGTCCCTAGAGTAGACAGGACTGTCCCCACAGAGTGACAGTCTATAGAGTTTGTCAGGGATGAGGTGATCAAAGCCTAGGATCTAGGCTGAAAAATCAGGAGAAGACTGAATCACCACCCCCTACCCCCCCCCCCCCGCAGGGCAGATAGCTGTGAGCTCAGTAAAGCAGGCAGGCTGATAGACAGACAGGACCTTCAGGCAGAGAAAAGTCTGCAAAGGCCTTGAGGCAAAAGTAGAGCATTGCAGCCAGCCAGGTGGCTCCCATCTGTAATCCCAGCTACTCAAGAAGCTGAGATCTGGGGAACACTGTTAGAGGCCAGCCCAGGTCCTGAGTTCAAGCCCCAGTACTAGAGAGGAGATGGGGGGGAGAAGGAGATGATTCTAGGTTTGGAATCTGTGAAGCCAAGAAGCTCTGGAAGGTAGTTGAGTGTTGGGATGTCAGTGGTTGGATTGGTGAGCAAGGTTCAAATTGGAGACAGCCATTAGGAGACCTGTGAACTTTATCCCCAGGGCAGTAGACAGTCAGAAAAGGTTTTGAGCAGGCTTCACCTCTGTGTCACCAGGGGATGTTGAAGTCCCTGAGACGGAGGTCGGCGCCCTGAAGGAAGGTGTCTGGGTTGTGGATGTGGGAAGGACTTGCTGTGGCTTGGGCCGGGACAGGGGCCAATTCAGGAAGGAGCTAGGCCCTGCCCTTCCAGAGAGCTCCAGCCCAGGCCTGTCTCTCCGAGGCACAGGGACGTGGGCCTGCCTGCCTGCCTGTCTGCCTGTCATGGGCTGTGTTTTACCCTTCCCCCAACTCTGTTTGCATCTGTTACTGTAGTTCACAGCAAAATTTCTCCAGGGAAGATTTCTGTCTCTGCAGATAAAGAACC
Organism: Dipodomys ordii; assembly: GCF_000151885.1. Taxonomy (NCBI): domain Eukaryota; kingdom Metazoa; phylum Chordata; class Mammalia; order Rodentia; family Heteromyidae; genus Dipodomys; species Dipodomys ordii. The sequence goes on along the minus strand of NW_012267372.1, from coordinate 1,977,367 downwards.
TACATCTGAGGAGCTCTAACCACCCCATTGCCCTCCTCCCATGGCATCTCTAGTGACTCTCACTGGTACCTAGGAAGGGTTGGCATTGCTGCCTACTAGGGCAGGCCCATGAGGGACTATTGCCACATTATTATTATTATTTTGGTTGGTCGTGGGGCTTGAACTCTGGGTCTGGGTTCCCCAGCTCTTCAGCTCAAGGCAAGCGCTCTACCAGTTGAGCCACAGAGCCACTTCCAGTTTCCTGGTATTTAATTAGATATAAGAGTCTCACCGACTTTCCTGCCTGGGCTGGCTTTGAACCTTGATCCTCAGATCTTAGCCTCATGAGTAACTAGGATGACAGGTGTGAGCCACAAGTGCCCAGTACCACCATTTTCCAGATGAGGGAAAGTAAAGCCCTGAGAAAAGAAGAATTGTGACCCAACTCACCCAGCCAGGCTAGGGGGGGACAGGACTGGGCTTTGAACTAAGTCTCGTAGTCTCTCACTACCAAGAATTGCAGTAGTAATGACTTCCAGAGCAAAATTGCAGGCCAAGGTTAAGTGACTTAATCCAAGGTTACCCAAATAAGAGCGAAAAAGAGAGAGAGAGAGAGAGAGAAAGAGAGAGAGGGAGAGAAAGAGAGAGGGAAGGAGAGAGAGAGAGAGAGGGAAGGAGAGAGAGAGAGAGAGGGGGAAGGAGAGAGAGAGAGGAGAAGAAACAAGATTTAAACCTAGGTTATCTGGCTCCAGCTCCCAGGCTCTTAAGTACTTGTAAGAGTAATGAACTTGTAAGAGTTATGATGATGATAGTGATGGTGATAGTCATTCCTTATTGATCATATATATGAGCCCAGCTTGAGGTCCTTTCCTCCAAACCACATGGTATTGTGAAGCAGTGATTACCAGCCCTTATTGTCCAGGGGTAGGACTGAGGTTCCGGCCTCTTTGTTGGAGGCCACCTGGCTGTCAGAACTTGTCCAGTGCCTGTCCTAGCAGTTCTGAACCTTCCTGACAACACCCAGGCTGAGGTATCCTGCTGCCCACAGGTGCCAGCCAGCTGCCTTTCATTCTCCTCCCAGAGGCTTCCCTCACCCTCCAGAGGCACGCACTTTGGGGTGTACGCCCTCCAAGGCCCAGGTAGGGGCAGAACATGCCCAGTGGCACAGTGAGGCCATAGTCCTGGCCCTTTCTGCCCTCGGTGCCACCTGACCCTCCATGGGAGGGCAGCAGGTGTGAGGGGGTGGCCCAGGGCAGCCTGCCTGCTCTGCCCCCCGCCAGGCATTTGCTTCCGCTGGGGGACATGCTGGGGCAGGCTGCCGGCATTCTCTACATTCTGCGCATGGCATGGCCAGCCAGCTGTCTTGCCACCTCCCTCCGACTCTTCCTGACCACTCCTCCCACCTCCCAGAGTCTATAGCCCCCCGCCTTGGGGGCCAGATGTCTCAGCCCCATTCCTGGCATGGTCTCCCTCCCAGCTTCCTGCATGGCTTCCCCTTATTGACAAGAATTCGTCCCTCCTCCTGGGCCTCTATCCCACTGTCTGAGCTCCTGTCAGTCTCCAAGCTACTGGGTGGCCGTCTTTGCCTGGGTTCCTATATCTCTCTATTCCTTATTTCTGGGTCTTTGTGTCTCTTTGGTCCTCTTTCTGTCCACTTAACTCTCTCTGACTCTGGCTCTGTATTTATACCTTTCTGGGTTTTTCCCTCCTGGACTTAGTTTTGGTCAAATCTTTCAGTACAGCCTCTTCCTACCTTGGCTCCTAAGTGTTGGGAGCCTGTGTCTCTGGGCCTGCCTTGGCCTCCTACCTGGTCTTCCCACTTCCCCTCTTCAGCAGTCTTGCTGTACCCATGCCAACCTCCTGCCCCAACCCTGTGCACACTCAGTGTTTATCTTAAATCAGTGAGCAGGTGCTAAGCACCAGGTCCCCGGCTCCTGCATTGGGGAGTGTTGTGAGGGTGTCTAGACCAGGAACCCCCCTGCTGCTTCATACATGAGCTGTTCTCTGTTACCTTAAAACCTGCTTGAAAAATGTCAGGATCCATCTTGCAGATGCATCTACCATCCAAGCACCTGTTCCCCAGACCAACAGGAAGGCGGGGGTTGTATGGGCCAAGCTAGGAGATCCTGCTGTGGGAGGTGGCAGGAAAACAGCTCCCATGCCCACCCACCCACTAGAGGGCATGACCTCCAGCCCCTGTGCCAGCTCACAGTACCCACCAAGTATGCTCAGGCAGGTGGGGAAAATGAGACAGAGTGGGACGAAGGAGCTTGAGCCTCTTAAATCCAAGTGCTTTCCACTACAATTTCCATTTTCTCTCGACCTCATAGACATCACTAGAAGTCAGCTTCTTCCTCATTCCTCTGCCAGGTCCCTGGCGGAGCAGTTCTATGGCAAGTGGGTGGGGAAGGCAGACAAGATGCTGGCACAGATAAGGATGAGCCAAAGGAGGTGTTGAGCCAGATGACAGGGGCAGTCAGTGGCTCATGGGAACTCGGGAGGACGGTTCAGGTAGGCTTTTCATTGGAGACAGTTGAGTTGAAGTATGAGGGGTGAGCAGATTTCAGGGGGAAAAACAGGCAATCCAGGCCAAGGTACCTGTATGAGCAAAGGGCACAAGAGGTGAAAGTGCATGAACTAACCCATGCTAGCTGAGGTCAGAGTTGACACTAGAACCCAGGCTTGGAGGATGAATGTCATAGAGGGACAGGCTTAGGCAGGGGAGGTTTGCATTGTGCCCACACCTATAATTCTAGCTACTCAGGAGACTGAGATCTGAGGATCCTGATTCAAAGCCAGCCAGGCCAGGAAAGTCCATGAGACGTGTGTGTGTGTGTGTGTGTGTGTGTGTGTGTGTTTGCCAGTCCTGGGGCTTGAACTCAGGGTCTGGGCTCTGTCCCTGAGCCTCTCTGTGCTCAAGGCTAGCACTCTACCACTTGAGCCACAGCACCACTTCAGGCCTTTTCTGTTTATGTGGTACTGAGGAATTGAACCCAGGGTTTCATGCATGCTAGGCAAGCACTCTTCCACTGAGCCACATTCCCAGACCTCCATGAGTTTTTTTTTTTTTAATTGTGAAAATACCATACAGAGGGGTTACAATTACATGGGCAAGATAGTGATCCATGAGACTTGTCTCCAAGTGGAGCTATGGCTCAAAGTGGTGGAGCAGCAGCCTTGAGCACAAATGCTCAGGGATAGCATCCAGGCCCCAAGTTCAAGTCCCAGGACAGGCACACACACCAAAAAAAGTTAAGAAAAAGATTTAGAACAGGGAAGGGAAGAGGTTGGATATGACCCGGGTGTCAGTCAGTGACCCCAGGAGACTTCCCTGGAGAGGAAGGAGGCCGGAGCGTTCCCGGGAGAGACCCCGGCTCCGGGCGCCGGGCACGGAGGGCACAGGCTGCCCCCTGGCGGCGGCCCGCGGCGGGAGGGGGGCGCGCATGCGCAGCGCGGGCGGTGGGTGCGTCCCGGGGCCCTGGGCGCCCAGGCATTAATGGCTCCATTAGTGGCCGGGAGGGAGGCGCATTAGCGGCGGCGACGGCGTCTGGCTCCCATTACCACCGGCGGCAGCGGCTGCACCGCAGGCGGCTGGACCCCAGCCCGATGCGCCGCCTCCTCCGCCCGCACCCCGTCCCCTGTTCCCGCTCCCCGCGAGGGCGCGGGCAGGGAACCCCAGTCTCCCAGTTTTGGCAGAAACGCTGATTGTGAAGTGGGGCTGGCGAGCTCAGGTCTCTCAGCCGCGCCACCTCCCGACTGCAGGGTGGTGGCCTTCCCCGGGAGCCGTTCTCCCGCGAGGCAGGGGTGCACGCGGGGCCTCGGGGACCCAGAGGGGCACTGTGTGAGGACCGCGCCCAGCCCCCCTCTGCACCCCGGGGTGCGGGTTCCCGCGCACCCCTGGGGGTAGGCCCGGCGGCGGGCCTCCGTCTTTCCCATTGGCCACCCTCGCGCCCGCCCGTAGCCGATTGGCCGAGGCCCGTGCCCCCCGCCCTTGCTCGATTAACCCCTAAGGGAACGCGGGTTCCCGCCCCCCCCTCCCCGGGCGCTCGGGTGCCAGCTGGCCCGCGCCCCACCGCGGCCCGCGTGGGTGTCAGGCCGGCCGGGCGCCCGCCCGCCCTCCGAGCACAAAGCGGCTTTGTGGGGCCTGCCGGGGACTGGCTGGGGGCCAGGCAGCGAGTGGAAAATCTCGTGAGCGCCGAGAGAGGAGGGGAACGCAGGGCGGCGCCCCCTCCCCGGCCCGGGCCCCGGCGCCTCCCCCAGCTCCGGCTTCTGTACATCCCCCCTCCCCGCCTGCACCTTCCCCCTTCCCCGGGCCCGCCCTCCACCTGCATGCTGCCCCTCTCCTGATCCCTGGGGACTCTTCCCCCCTGCCTCGCTTTCCCCCCTGGTCCCCCTGCCTACCCCAGCCCCACTCACACTGACTCACCCTGACGCTATTTTTAGCCCCCCATCCCTCCGACAGCAGTGCCAGCCCAATCCTGGGCTCGTTCCCCAGGCAACCCTGGCCGTCGCCGACGCCGCTCGGGTGGGTGGGTGGGTGGGTGGGTGTGTACGTGGAGAGCGGGTGAGGGGAGCTGGGGACACAAGGGTGGTAAGCCGAGGCGGGCACCCCGCCTTTGAGAGCTGGGTGGGGAGCTGCGGGTCGGCGGGGGCGCGGTGCCTCGCGGGCTCAATAAAAGGGGCCCGTGAGTTCAGAGTGAGTCTGCCGGTCCCTGGGTCTGTCGGCTTCCCTGGCTGCCTGCCCCGGGCTTCTGGGCAGGCCTCAGCCTGCACCACCCCGGGTGGCTGTCGGTGTTTCTGTCTGAGCTCCCAGTCCCCGGGCCGGGGTGGAGTGTTATGGTGGGAGTTGTTTAGTTTGGGGCTATTTGGAGGTGGTGCAGAGGGGTGACTGTCATCACAGTCCTGCCCAGTACCTGCCTTGAGAGAAGGTTGGCTGAATACCTCCTCTGGGGCGGGGCTGGGGCCCTGGTTTGGGGAACCCTCTCAAGCCTTTTCCAATTTGGGAGGCCCTAGTTAGGGTTGGAGATGACTAGAGAGAGGAAGCTGGTGGGGATAGGACCTGCTCCCTCCCTTTCAGTGCTAATCCACCCCCACCCAGGGTTCCTCCACTCTGAACAATAGAAGCTAAGTATAGGGCTGGCCAAGTGCCCAGGGCAAGGGGAGGGGGAACCTTCCCATTGGGGATTCCCACCCCTCCCTGTCAGGCAGGGCCCCCACTTGGTTGTGCCCGGCCCCTGAGAGAGGCCTCTTCCCATCCTCCCCCCCCCACACCCTGGACACTGTTTTCTACCAGATGTGCAATCTTCCCAGATGTGTGGGGCCCTCTTTCCCTGCTGTGCTCTATATGCCTGGCTCTTTCTCACCCAACAGAAGTGGCAGAACAGGGCTCTTCTGAGCACTGCCCCTGGGCTCCATTGCCGTGGGGAAGGGGTTAACTTGAACAGTAGGTGACTCACTTCACCGGTGGGGAGAGAGTGGGGAGAGGTGGGGGCAGTGGTGGGGAGATAGTGGGTCACATTGATTTCTTCCTCACATTGCAGTCCCTGGGGCAGTGAGGTAATGGAGGGTCTGAGTCTAGGGCTGCGTAGAGGAGGGGGCAGTCACCTAATAGTCCCACTGGAAGCCCCTCCAGGCTCTTAGCCAAGTGTCTAGCCTTGCCATCTCTGGAGGTCAGAGAACTATAGACCTTTCTTTCCCCTTGGGATCAGGTTACCTGGTTTTGCCCCCTCTCCATGCCTTCACCTCTGTTTGGATGGACAGGCTGAGCAAAGTTTACTACTACTCTTGTCAAAGATCTAACCTATGCAGAAGCCCCAGGGTCCTCTTGGGTGATCCAAGGCTTCTGCCTCTGCCTAGTGGGCCCCAGACCCTCCTGTGTTGCCACACGTGCCTGCTCACCTTTCTGTGCTTCTGTAGTCACCATTTGATCTTGTTCTATTTCCTGCTGTGTTCACCTTGAGATCTAGTTTTGAGTCATAGGAAGAGCACTTGAATTGAGAATCCTGGGCTGTTAAAATCCTGGCTTGCAAGAGCCTGCACAGTTAATTCAGTCTCTGGGCATATAAAAGTGGACCTTCCTAGGTGGCAGTGAGGATATGATGACAAGATAAATATAAACAATTTTGTATGTCGTCTAGCCCGTATTATCCCTAGACCATAGCAGCCCATTTCCTTTCTTCTTTTTGGCCCTTTTTTGGGGGGGCGGGAAGGTAGGAGGTGGGGATGTTATATAGCCCCACAGCCGTTTTTGTTGTTGTTGTACTGGGGTTTGAACTAAGGGTTTTTGCTTTTGATGGCTATAAGGCTATCACTTGACCCTGCCCTACCCCCCCTCACTTTTTTGCTTTATTTTTCTAATGGAGTCTATTTGCCTGGGCTGGCCTGCAGCTGTGGTCCTTTTGATCTCCACCTTCAGTATATATGGGATTGCTGGAGTGTCACCATGCCTGACTGTGGTCTCCTTCCCACACTGGTAGGTAGAGTGGTAGAAAGCCAGTGTTGTATTCCTGATGAAGCTGGGTACTGAAGTCTACTGCTCCTGCAGGTAGATTAGAGTATGGGGGTCAGTATACTGGTGTCAGTGAGGGTTAAGTGTGTTGGTGACAGAGTACAGTACAAGTCCTAGGAAGGCTGTGGAAAGTCTGAGTGTGGACAAGCAGTGGTTGTGCTGAGGTCCTCCCGATAGCTTGTCTTTGATTTATATGGGCTGAAGTGTAATGATAGTGTTTGTTGGGAAGACATGTGTGACAGTGCATGTGCCATGTGAGGTGAAGATGAGTGTGTGATGGTGAGCAGGTGTGGGCTGTGACTTCGTGTATGACAGTATGGGGCCCCAGTAACGGTGTGTAAGCTCTAATGGGTGTGGCACGAAAGTATGTCTACGATGTGCGTGCGCGCGTGCGTGTGAGCGCTGGAAGGGCTCTGGTGGCTCGCGCAACTCTGCGCTATGGGTCTATCCAGCGGGGCCAGGGTGCGCCCAGGTAGGTCGCGCCGCTGGCGAGCTCGTCCCCCGGCGCTCGGGACACAGCACTACCCTCAACTCGGGCCTCCGCAGCGCGGCGCCCCGAGCAGCCCCCCTGGCTCGCGGCCTTTGCTGCAGTGCGCCCTCCTTGCCACCCTCCCACTGCAGGCCCGCCCCCGGCCGGCTCGGAGCCAACCGAAGTCCGCCCCGCCCTGCTTGTATTTGCATATGACTGACGTTCCCCCGGGGCGGCCAATGGGGGCGGGCGCGGCGGGGCCTGACCCGCGCGCGGCGGCAGCAGCCAATAGGCTCGCGCGCGGGGGGCCGGGCTTGTGCGGAAGGCCGCGGGGGAAGCGGGGAAGGGGCGGGGGGAGACGCGGTGGGGGGAGGGGAGCGCGTAGTAGTGGCGGGGCGGGGAGGCGGCGGTGGTTCGGCGCGGGGCTCGCTCGGAGCGCACGGACGCACGCACGCTGGTCCGTCTGCCCGCCCGGGGCCTGAGGTCGACCCGGCGCTGAGCCGCGGGCCTTGGGCCCGGAAAGGCGGGGCGGCAGCGTCGGCAGCCGGGGCGCGCGGGGCGAGAGCCGTTACCCGCCGGAGCTTCGAGGGAGGGAGGGAGCGAGCGAGCCAGGCTGCGAGCAGGGAAGGGAGGGGGCCACCCCCGCGCACGCGCGCCGCGCCCCGCCCCAGCCGCCCCGCCCGCCGGACTCCGCGAAGGAGGAGGGAGAGGGAGGGGGCGGCGCCGATGGCCCCCGGGCCGCGCGCCCCGTGACGGCCCCCGCGCGCGCCTGGGGGCGGGGCGGGGCCGGCGCGCGCTGACCTCCCCCGCCCCCCGGGCGGCGGGAGGGAGGCGGGCGGCGCTCTGCGCAGGCGCGCCCGGCGGAGACCCCCGCGGGGGGCGGCCGGCGGGGGGCGGCCGGGGGGGCATGCGGCGACGGCCTCCCGCTCCCCCCGGGCCGGAGCGGCGAGGGCCCAGAAGCCAGCTGTGGGCGGAGTGGCGTCGGCCGCTGAGGAGGCGCGAGCCCCCGCCGGGCACCCCCTGCGCCGGACCATGTATTCGGCCCACAGACCCCTGATGCCCGTGTCCGGCGCGGCCTCCCGGGGCCTCGGCATGTTCGGTCAGTAGCGCCCGCGTCGCGGGACTCGAGGGGTCAGGGTGTCGGGTGCTCAAGTGCGGAGTAGCGGCGCCGGGGCGCTACTACGAGCACGCAGAGAGTAAAGGGGCGACGGGAAAGTTGGCGCCCGGCGGGGCGGAGTGGTTAGAGACGGCGTGGGGCGCGTGGCGGAGCGCGGGGAGTCGGGAGCACCTGGAGACAGGTGTGGCGCGCAGAGGATGGATGGGACAGGTCGGTTGGGATCGGAGGCGCGGGGCGCCGAGTTACTGGTTCTGCCTTCTAGGTTGGAGACCGGGTGGGGAGAGGGAGGCGTGGAGGGGCTTTGGTGGAGCAGTGGCCTGAGGACAGTTGTGGGCCAGAGTGTTCGTGGAGTGTTTGCCGAGAGGCGGGGACACCTGGGCGGTAGTGCACCTGGGGGAGGGGGCAGGACCTGAGGACTCCTCTTTGTCTTCGTCCCTTTCCCAGAAAATTGGGAGGCCCGATGAGGAGGACCCTTTGTGGAGATAGGAAACGGTCCAGGTCCTTGTGACAGTGTTGGAGGGCCCATCATGCTTTGGGGGGCCCCAGGGGCAGAGGACAGGGTAGTCACAAAGTCTTGAGTGCCTTCCAGGACTGTCTTCTGGGTGCTTGTCCTCAGGTTCCTTAAGGGCTTTGTCGGTCCCTGAGAGTCCAGTGTTGATGCCAGTTTCCTCCCCCAGAGCTCCCTGAGAGCAAGCTCCTGGAGGCTTTTTGGGATTTGGGGGGGCGGGTCAACTTAGGTCAGGTTGCTTTGGATCAAGGGAGTCCTGGAATGATGGAGAGCTGGGCTAGGGCGTTTCCCTCCTTCCCTCTTCCCTGAGCTGGGGCCTCTCTGCTGCTCTGCTGGTTCCACTTCCCCGGAAGGGAGCTGCCCATGAGAGGGGAAGCCCACCCCTTGCCTTGGTCCGCCCCAGAGGTCCAACAGGGGTGGTCCCAGCCCTGGCCTTGCCTCCTTCCACCTACCCGAGGTCCCCCACAGCTCCCTCATGAGCGAATTGTCTTTCTGTATAGAGCTTCAAGGAAACACCTGGCACTTTTTGCCTTCCCTGGGCTGAGATTTGGAACAATTTTCCTCTGCCCCATTGTCTGTGCTTTTTCTTAGGAGTTTACCACACCCTCACCTCTTTCTGGGCAAGGAGGCTGGGTGTTGGGCTCTAGGTAGATATTCGGAGGATTTGAGGGAGGGGAGCCTCGGATGGTGGGTTTTTTTAGGGGGCAAAGGGAAGATGAGCAGTTCCCCCCCCCTCCAGGGCACTGCCTGTCTGGCTCCCTGGGGTTTTTTTGTGGGGGGAGGCAAGGAGGAGGTCACATACCAATGGATAGAACTAGAGGAGAGGGGTGATAGGACCAGCTTTTTCAGGAAAGTGAAAGGGACTAAGGCCAGTGTCAGCAGGTAGCATGGTTGCTGAGGATGTTGTGATGGGGGGGGGTCCCCAGACAGTAGACAGTGTGGGGCATGGTAGCTGAGTGTGACCTGGTTTGTGGCAGGAGCCAGTTCTCTGGCTTGGTCCCTGGTGACAGGGCTGGTAGAGGTTGGGAGGGAGGAATGGGACCTGAGTACCATTTCCCTTCCCTGCTTCTGTTCTCTCTCCCCACCCCCACTTCTTTCTCTGCTGTCTGTCTGTCTGTCTGTCTTTCTTTGTTGGTCATGGGGCTTGAACTCTAGGCTTTGACCCTGTCCTTGAACTCTTCTGCTCAAGACACAACACTACTTCTGGTTTTTTGGGTTTTTTTTTGTGGTTAATTGGAGATTAGAGTCTCATGGATTTTCCTGCCAGGGCTGGATTTGAACCATGATTCTCAGATCTAAGCCTCCCCAGCATGTTTCTTTTTAAAAATAAAACTAGATGGCTGGGAAGGTGGCTCAGTGGTAGAGTGCTTGCCTTGCTGCATGCATGAGGCCCTGGGTTTGATTCCTCAGCACCACATAAGCAGAAAAAGCCGAAAGTGGCGCTGTGGTTCCAGTGGTAGAACGCTAGCCTTGAGCTGAAGAGCTGAGGAACAGCGCCCAGGCCCAGAGTTTAGGCCCAATGACTGACGAAAAAAAAATTAGAGACTTTTCAGGGAGGACTTCTTCCTGAATAAGATCTCACTGATGGGTCCAAGAGGCTAGGGAGGGGCAATGAGGCATAAAGGGGGTGGGGCACTTCATCTAGGGTCAGGACCAAGGTCTCCTGTTGCTTGCCTTACCTGGATCCTCCCCATAGTGTGGACAAACGTGGAACCTCGCTCTGTGGCCGTGTTCCCCTGGCACTCCTTAGTCCCTTTCCTGGCACCCAGCCAGCCGGACCCCTCTGTGCAGCCCAGTGAGGCCCAACAACCTGCCAGCCACCCAGTGGCCTCCAACCAGAGCAAAGGTGAGGAATTGGGGGCTGTAGGGAAGGATGGGGGTGGGGGCAATCAAGGGGTCCCTGGAGCCTTCTGATGGACCTAATCTGCTTCTAGAACCTGCTGAGTCAGCAGCTGTTGCTCATGAGCAGCCACCAGGAGGCACAGGAAATGCTGACCCTGGGCGGCCCCCTGGGGCCACATGCCCTGAGAGCCCAGGGCCTGGACCCCCACACACTTTGGGGATGGTGGAACCTGGTAAAGGTCCCCTTCCTACTACTGAGGAGGAGACCCCTGGCCCCCCGGGAGAGCCCCGTCTGGACAGTGAAACAGAGAGCGACCATGATGATGCGTGAGTGTTCCAGGGCCTGGGACAGGTTGGGGGGGGAGGAAGGCGGCCGCAAGAGATCATGGCCTCCACCGTTCCTTGTGTCCCATAGCTTCCTGTCCATCATGTCTCCCGAGATCCAGTTGCCTCTGCCACCTGGAAAACGGCGGACCCAGTCCTTGAGTGCTCTGCCTAAGGAACGAGACTCATCTTCTGAGAAAGACGGACGCAGCCCCAACAAGGTGCCTGCTCTTCCTGACCCCCTGCTCCCATTGTGGTCACCCAAGCTTGTCTGTGTGGTTCTGACTGTCCCAATCTGGACTGTGTGTACTGCAGCGGGAGAAGGACCATATCCGTCGGCCCATGAATGCCTTCATGATCTTCAGCAAGCGGCACCGGGCCCTGGTCCACCAGCGTCACCCAAACCAGGATAACCGGACTGTCAGCAAGATCCTGGGCGAGTGGTGGTATGCCCTTGGGCCCAAGGAGAAACAGAAGTACCACGATCTAGCCTTCCAGGTAATGCCTCCTCTCCTTGGCTCCTCCCAGTGTCCTCATTGGGGCGGGTGAGTGAAGGGTCGCCCTGCCCTTTCCTGCCAGGTGAAGGAGGCCCACTTCAAGGCCCACCCAGATTGGAAGTGGTGCAACAAGGACCGAAAGAAGTCCAGCTCAGAGGCCAAGCCCGCGAGCCTGGGGCTGGCAGGAGGGCACAAGGAGACGCGGGAGCGGAGCATGTCGGAGACGGGCACTGCGGCCGCCCCTGGGGGTTAGTCAGCTCTTGGCTCCCCCACCCTCCACCTCTCCCTGAGAGCTGCCCGCTATCCTCTTGCTTGCTCACCCCCTGGCCCGGCAGCTCCTCTGCTTTGCTGTTTTTGAGGACTCTCCTCCAAAAAGGAACTGGCAGTTGCAATGTGTCAAGAAACCAGAGAGGCACAGATAGATAAGATACCGAAACAATCTCATTATCAGCTACCACTTACTGAGCATTTACTACACACCAGGAATCCATAAGACTCACATTCCCTTAGAGTCAAAACTCATACCTCATTTCCAGTTGAGGAAAGAGGCTCAGAAAGAAAGAGTCACTTGCTTCAAGTCATAGGCTAGAAAGCAGCACAGCTAGAACTGAAACCTCAGATCAGTTGGCTTCCCATCTCAGGTGGTACTTCTGCTGCTTTTAGAGTACCTAGTGGTGGTCTAGAGTGCTTCTTTGGCATGATCCTATGGATATGGCGCTTCATCTCTCTGAGATGGAAGGACCAAGGCCCAGGCTAGTGGTTAGCTAGCTGACACACACCACATGGACCTGTCTCTGGCTTGCTCACTCTTAGAAAATGTGCTCCTGGGGAGTAGGCTTGCTTTTCCTGTAGCCCTAGAGGTCAGGAACCAGCAAGAAGGAGATGCTAGGGTGATGGTTAGTGGGTTTTGTTTTGTTCTGTTTTTATTTTTTTTTTCCCCACCAGGTGGCCCAGGAGTTCTGGCTTGCTTCTACCCAGTACCTAGAAACATCTCTGGGTAATTTGGCCAGTTCAGGTGCTGGCAGGAAGAGCGCTGGTTCTGACAGCCTCTCCTTCTGCTTTGCAGTGTCCTCTGAGCTCCTGTCAGTTGCAGCCCAGACACTCTTGAGCTCAGACAGCAAGGCTGCAGGGAGTGGCCCATGTGGAGCAGAACGGCTGCATGCTGTTGGGGGCCCTGGCTCGGCCCGGCCGCGGGCCTTCTCCCACAGTGGTGTGCACAGCCTGGATGGCGGGGAGGTAGACAGCCAGGCGCTGCAAGAACTCACTCAGGTTTGGGGTCTGGGCCACCAGGAGGAAGGATGGGCAGGGAGGGTTGCCTGAGGCTGCAGACTGCTGAACCCTGCCTGCTCCTTGTTCTGCAGATGGTGTCTGGCCCCACATCGTACTCGGGCCCAAAGCCTCCCACCCAGTATGGCACTCCGGGCCCTTTCGCAGCTCCTGGTGAAGGAGGCGCCTTGGCGGCCAGTGGGCGGCCCCCACTGCTACCCACCCGAGCCTCTCGTTCCCAGCGTGCAGCCAGCGAGGACATGACCAGTGATGAGGAACGCATGGTCATCTGTGAGGAGGAAGGGGACGATGATGTCATTGGTGAGCAGGCTGAAGGTCAGCGGGTGGGTGAATGGGACCCTGGCTTCGGGGCCTGTTCCTGACTGTGGCATCCGTTCTGGCTTTGCTGAGAAAAGATTCATCCCAGCCAGCAGGAAACCTGGGCAGATGTTTATAGCCCTGGACTCAGGACTGGCCTCCTAGACAACACTCACTGTCTACGCAGGCAGAGCCCAGGTTCCAGATTATCCCCTCCTTGGTACCTCTGCCCTCACCCCTCGTCCATGCTATTTCCTCTGCTTCTTCAGCTGACGATGGCTTTGGCACCACTGACATTGATCTCAAGTGCAAGGAGCGGGTGACTGACAGTGAAAGCGGCGACAGTTCTGGGGAGGACCCAGAGGGCAACAAGGTGAGGCTTGGTGCTGGGACATGGTGCACACACCTGGATGGGAGAAATGCACCTGTGGGTGTGTGTGTGTAATGCAGGGTAAGACGAAGGTCGAGAGCACAAGCTTCGGGGCCTGTGTGGAGCTGGATCCCATTCAGGCTGACAGGTTGTGCTCCTGATAGGCTGAGGATTGGTGTTCAGAAGCCTGAGTTCCCCTGACCATGGGGTCTCTTCTTCCTTCAACCCAGGGCTTTGGCCGTAAGTTGTTCTCACCTGTGATCCGCTCCTCTTTTACCCACTGCCGTCCCACACTGGACCCTGAGCCACCAGGTCCCCCGGATCCACCTGCAGCCTTTGGGAAAGGCTATGGTCCCACATCATCCTCTTCCTCCTCACCTGCCACCACCTCAACCTCTGTAGCCAACTCTTTTTCACTGGGCTCTGGAAGCTTCAAGGCCCAGGAGTCTGGTCAGGGCAGCACAACAGGCCCCCTACGGCCACCACCCCCTGGACCTGGAGGCCCTGCCACACCTTCCAAGGCCACACGGTTTCTACCATCGGACCCTGCCTCCTTCCGGCGCAAGAGACCTGAAAGTGTGGGCAGCCTGGAGCCATCAGGCCCCTCTGTGATTGCAGTGCCTCCCAGCGGGGGAGGAACCATTCTGCAAACACTGGTCCTGCCCCAAAACAAGGAGGACCGGGAGGGCAGCGGAGCCCGTGTGCCCTCAGCTTCTGCCCCATCACTGTCTTACGGGGCCTCGGCAGCACCTCTGTCCCGCCCTGCAGCCACCATGGTCACCAATGTGGTTCGGCCCGTCAGCAGCACTCCGGTACCCATCGCCTCGAAGCCCTTCCCCTCCTCTGGCCGAACCGAGGCATCTCCAAATGACACAGCAGGTGCCAGAACTGAGATGAGCACTGGCTCCCGGGTGCCCGGGGGCTCCCCGCTGGGGGTCAGCTTAGTCTATTCGGACAAGAAGTCAGCAGCTGCCACCTCACCTGCCCCACACTTGGTGGCTGGGCCCCTGTTGGGCACTGTGGGGAAAGCCCCTGCCACTGTCACCAACCTGCTGGTGGGCACCCCTGGCTATGGAGCCCCCGCACCCCCTGCTGTTCAGTTTATTGCCCAGGGAGCGCCGGGCGGTGGCCCCACTGCAGGCTCAGGAGCAGGTGCTGGAAGCGGCCCCAATGGGCCAGTACCCCTGGGCATCCTGCAGCCAGGGGCCCTGGGCAAGGCTGGGGGAATCACCCAGGTGCAGTATATACTGCCCACGCTGCCCCAGCAGCTTCAGGTGGCACCTGCCCCAGGACCACCAGCTCCTGGGGCCAAGGCAGCAGCTCCCACTGGCCCCGCACCCACCACCAGCATCCGTTTCACCCTCCCACCCGGCACCTCCACCAACGGCAAGGTCCTGGCTGCCACTGCACCCACTCCTGGCATCCCCATCCTGCAGTCTGTACCCTCCGCCCCACCCCCTAAAGGTGAGGCCTGAGCTGGGCAGCACAAGCCTTGTGGCCACCAACCTGCTGAGCTTTCTTGTGACCTTTTGTTTTTTTGCCTCTTGCAGCCCAATCAGTTTCTCCCGTGCAGGCCCCGCCCCCAGGTGGCTCAGCCCAGCTGCTGCCGGGGAAGGTGCTGGTGCCCCTGGCTGCCCCCAGCATGTCAGTACGGGGTGGGGGGCCTGGCCAGCCACTGCCCCTGGTGAGCCCACCTTTCTCAGTACCTGTGCAGAATGGTGCCCAGCCACCCAGCAAGGTAAGAGCATCCTACTTATCTCCCCTGTACCCCATGTCTGTCTGCCTCTTTCTGGGGCTCAGTCTGGTGTCTTGGTTGATGTCAGCATCCTGCCCTGTTCCTCCTGTCAGTTCTTCACTCTGTTCCTTAGTATGGTCTGCACCTCTTTTTTTTCCCCCTGGTCCTTAGGCTTGAACTCTAGAGGACCTGGGTACTTGTCTCTGAGCTGCTTTTGCTCAGAGCTAGTGCTCTTATCACTTGAGCCATAGCACCACTTTCAGCTTTTTCTGAGATAAGAGTCTCACAGACTTTGTTTCTTGCCCCAGCTGGCTTCGAACCACATTCGTCAGATCTCAGGCCCCTGAGTAGGATTATAGGCACAAGCCACTGGCACCCGGCTTAGCCTCTACCTTTTGCTGTCATCTTCCATCCTGAATCGTCTCCCTGTTCTGAGTCCCTCACTTCTATTTAGCTTCTTGCCCCGCCCGCCTCTAGGCTCACCTCCTGCCTGTGGGTGTTTCTGTCCACAGATCATCCAGCTGACACCTGTGCCCGTGAGCACACCTGGCGGCCTGGTGCCGCCCCTGAGCCCAGCCTCGCTTCCTGGACCCACCTCCCAGCCCCAGAAGGTCTTGCTGCCTTCCTCTACCAGGTAAACTGCTAGTGCTGCCTAGAGCCAGGGCACAGGTAGGCTGGGCTGGCTGCTTCAGTCACTCCTCCTCTTTCCTCCCTGTGGCAGGATCACCTACGTGCAGTCGGCAGGCGGGCACACTCTGCCTCTGGGTACCAGCCCTGCGTCCAGCCAGGCTGGAACCGTCACCTCATACGGGCCCACGAGCTCTGTAGCACTCGGCTTCACCTCACTGGGGCCCAGCGGCCCCGCCTTTGTGCAGCCCCTGCTCTCAGGTGAGAGGTGGCATGGCAGGCAGTGCCAGGGACCCAGGGTGCAGCTGACGTAGCCCTGGCCCTGACGTAGTCTTCTTCCTCTCTCTCATTCTCGGACTTCCTCCCAGCAGGCCAAGCCCCTCTCCTGGCTCCTGGCCAGGTGGGCGTGTCACCTGTGCCCAGTCCCCAGCTGCCTCCTGCCTGCACAGCCCCCGGAGGCCCCGTGATAACTGCGTTTTACCCTGGCAGCCCCGCCTCCACCTCGGCACCCCTGGCCCAGCCAGCCCAGGCCCCACCAAGCCTGGTCTACACCGTGGCCACCAGCACCACCCCACCTGCTGCCACCATTCTGCCCAAAGGCCCACCAGCCCCTGCCACTGCCACCCCCGCCCCCACTAGCCCTTTCCCTAGTGCCACAGGTGGGTGTCCGGCTGATCCAGGGCAGGGTTTCCGAGTTGGGGACCCAGAAAGTGGGTGTGAGTCAGGCATGGCTCAGCAAATACCCTTCTCACCACCAGCAGGCTCCATGACCTACAGTTTAGTGGCCCCCAAGGCCCAGCGGCCCAGCCCGAAGGCCCCCCAGAAAGTGAAGGCAGCCATCGCCAGCATTCCCGTGGGCTCCTTTGAAGCAGGTGCCTCCGGGCGGTCTGGCCCTGCACCCCGGCAGCCTCTGGAGCCTGGCCCCACCCGGGAGCCAACTGCCCCAGAGTCTGAGCTCGAAGGGCAACCCACACCACCGGCCCCTCCGCCACCCCCAGAGACCTGGCCTCCCGGTGCCCGGAGCAGCCCCCCTCTCCCCCTCCCAGCCGAGGAGCGGCCAGGAACCAAGGGCCCCGAGACCATGGTGAGTGCTGAGCAGACAAGTGCTGCTACCACCCCCCCTCCCCCTCCCCCCCACACCTGTGTGTCCCGTGTGTGTCTGTCCCTGCTCCTCTCCCAGCTCTGCATCCTGGCCTTCCTGAGGCCATGGACTGGGTCTTGATGGGCGGGGGTGGGGGGTGGGGGTGGGGGTTACCCTGGCATATCTGAGGCCAGGTGTGTTCTCCCTTTCTGTCCTCATCCCAGCCCAGCAAATTCTCCAGCTCATCTTCTGACTGGCGGGTCCCTGGGCTGGGCCTGGAGAGCCGGGAGCCCCCCACTCCTCCCAGCCCAGCCCCAGCCCCGGCCCCAGGCAGTAGCAGTGGTGGCAGTCTGGAGGGCAGTGGTGGAAGGGGGGCTGGAGACACCCCAGAGCGCAAGGAGGTGGCTGGTGCTGGCAAGAAAGTGAAGGTGCGGCCCCCGCCCCTGAAGAAGACCTTCGACTCAGTGGACAAGTGAGCAGGGGCTGGCGCCTGGCTTCGTGGGCGGGGCTGGGGGTGGAGAGAGCAGCCCAGGCCCGGGCAGGGGAGGTGAACCTGCCGGCCCCCCAGCAGGGTCCTGTCCGAAGTGGACTTTGAGGAGCGCTTTGCTGAGCTTCCCGAGTTTCGGCCGGAGGAGGTGCTGCCCTCCCCCACGCTGCAGTCTCTGGCCACCTCTCCCCGGGCCATCCTGGGCTCTTACAGAAAGAAGAGGAAGAACTCCACCGGTAGTGCTGGCCCCGGGTGGGTGGGGCTGGGGGTGGTGGTGAGCTTTGAGGCTACTTCTGCTGAGTCTGCTTCTGTCGGTCAGACCTGGACTCGGCGCCCGAGGACCCCACCTCACCCAAGCGCAAGATGAGGAGGCGCTCCAGTTGCAGCTCCGAGCCCAACACCCCAAAGAGTGCCAAGTGTGAGGGGGACATCTTCACCTTTGACCGCACAGGTACGTGGGGCCGCAGACCTGGAGGAGTGGCGGAAGGCTTCCGGAGGCCAGCAGGCCCCTCTCTGACCCCTGCGTGCCACAGAAAACCAGCACTGGGGCTGGGCATGCCTCGTGGCCGGGAGGTGCAGCCTGCCACTGTAGCCTGGGCCTCCCTGCGCTCAAGCAGGTACCGAAGCTGAGGACGTGCTGGGGGAGCTGGAGTATGAGAAGGTTCCCTACTCATCGCTGCGCCGCACCCTGGACCAGCGCCGCGCCCTGGTCATGCAGCTCTTCCAGGACCATGGCTTCTTCCCATCAGGTAAGGTCCTCAGCAGCACATCTCACCTGCCTTCCCCAGCACCTGTGCTTTTGGTTTGGTTTTGTTTGAGACAGGGTCTTGCTATGAGCCTGGAATGCTCTGTAGCCCCAGGCTGGCCTCAGGCTCATGATCCTCTTGCCTCAGCCTCCCAAATGCTAGGATTACAAGCACTCATCCCCACTTGGTTCCTACTGTGGTTTTGTTCCCAGCTCAGGCCACGGCAGCCTTCCAGGCCCGCTATGCCGACATCTTCCCATCCAAGGTTTGTCTGCAGCTGAAGATCCGTGAAGTGCGCCAGAAGATCATGCAGGCAGCCACCCCCACAGAGCAGCCCCCTGGAGCTGAAGCCCCCCTCCCTGGACCACCTCCAGCTGGCACTGCTGCTACCCCTGCTCCCACTCCCAGCCCTGCTGGCGGCCCTGACCCCACCTCCCCTGGCCCGGACTCTGGCACTGCCCAGGCTGCCCCGCCACTGCCTCCACCCCCAGAGCCAGGGCCTGGACAGCCTGGCTGGGAGGGGCCCCCCCAGCCCTCTCCCCCTCCCTCTGGCCCCTCCACAACTGCCACCGGCAGGTGAAGGGTCCCTGGGGAGATCCTGGACCCATAGTACCCCCTCAGGACATGGACAGTGGAGGTGGCAGGAGTGGGGGGATGGGATGGTTGCCCCCCTCTCCTCTAAAGCCATGTCGTCCTTTCCAATCCAGGTGGGCGGCATGAAGCCTGCTCCCCTTGTATATACTCCCGCCTCCCCAGGTTCCTCCCCATGATGGGGAGACAGCTGAGGGAAGGCAGGGGCACAGCCTCCACTGGGCCCCTGTACATAACCTGGAGTGTGTGACCTTCAGAGCTTTTCACCTGTACTTTATGCAAAATGGCTCGTGTGAGGGCTGCAAGCTGGAGGGCAGGGTGGGCCTCGGGCCCCAGGGAGGTGCCTGTGGAGTAGGGGGGAGTTCATGCACCCCTTTTTCCCCCAGAGGGGCTGGACTCAGGTTAGTTTGGGGTCGGGGCTCCTGTACTTTTGCCACAGGCACGGGGAGGATTCTTCCTTACCCCCTCTGCCCTCCCAACTTGGGTTGTACTTTCTAAGAAGGTGATTCCCCACCCTGTCCCCGTCCCCAGAACAAAACATGTTGATCATGTGCAATATTTCTTACTGTGCCGAGAAGAAGCAATGACCGAGATTAAAGCTGTTTAACACACTGGGTGGCTGCTGGCTTGCTCTGCAGTGGGAGGTGTTGTCCCCACATGTCTATGGAGCAGTGGACTCTCCCAAAAGGTGGGTAGCAATTCCAAGAGCATCCCAGCATCAGAGACCCTGGACTGGTGCGAGCCCGTCTGTAGTCTGGACATCACAATGCCCACTCTGCCCTTCTCAGCCGTCTGGCCTGTGAGCGTGGGAGAGGTCTGTGATGGGGGCTGTCCATCCGTACTGTTCCTGGAATCAGGTTTTACTTCAGAAAATAGACCATTCAGAGGCAGCCTTGAAACTGGTCCTCCCAGAGCACTGGGCCACTGACACCTGCTGCCCCCGTGTGGCCTTAGCCAGCACAGCAGCCAGAAATGAAACTACTTATTGCATCGCCAGCCAAAATTACACGGGACTTGAACCTGCAACCCTTGGTACACCACTATTATTGAGGAGGATCTGGAAGTGGCATCTGAGCAAGGGCCAGAGCACCGGGAATTCACATCCAGGCTTGGCCTGGACCCTCACAGGATAAAGCTGGCAAATTGGTTCCATCCAGTGTGTTCACTGGGCAGCATCTGCTCAAGGCATTCAACATGACATCAGGAATTCGCCTGGCTACAAAAGCCAGTGTGCTTTGATGAGTGACTTCTGCCTCAGGCAGAAATAGAGGTGTGAGCCAGGTGCTTGTGGCTCAGGAGGCTGATATGTGAGGATCATGGTTCCAAGTCAGCCCAGACAGGAAAGCCCATGAGAGTCTTATCTGTAATTAGCCACCAAAAGACTGGAAATGGAACTGTGGCTCAAAGTGGTAGAGTGAAACCCTTGAGCAGAACAGCTCAGGGACAGCACCCAGGCTTGGAGTTCATGCCCCAGGACTGGCACCAAAAAAAAAGGCTTGGTTGGGTGCTGGTGTATCATGCCCATAATCCTAGCTACTCCGGAGGCTGAGATCTGAGGATCATGGTTTGAATCCAGGCCAGGCAGGAAAGTCCGTCAAGACTCCTCTCTCCAATAAACTACTCAGAAAGTTCCAGAAGTGGTACTGTGGCCCAAAGTGGTCTAGAGCACTAGCCTTGAGCTATAAAGAAGCTCAAGGACAGCACTTAGGCCCTAATTTCAAGCCCCAAGACTAGGGAAAAAACCAAGGGTGGATCTGTTGGTCATACACAGGACGGCTCAGTCATGAAGCAGAAAACAGACTAAGGAAGGCCAAGTTTTAATGTGGGGAGGCAGGGAGCCTAGGGAGTGGGCTCAGGCAGAGGGACCCCTTGGCCCTGATCTTGGGCCAACAGTCGCAGAAGCAGGGAGTGCAGGGCCCGGCAGACAGGTGTGTAGCCCAGGCGACTGAGATGTAGGTAATCATACATGTCATGGTGGCTTATGGTGCCATCCGAGTGCACAAAGCCAGGGTCAGCATCCAGAAAATGGGCCCGTGGGTGGCCAGCCAGTGCTGCTCGAACTAGCTCATTCACCTGGCGGTTTTTCTCTCGAAGGGGGTTGGGGTGCTGGCCCCTTGGAAGCAGGCCCTGAGGAAGAACATCCATCTTAAGATAGCCTATCAGCATCTGGCTCTACATCTTTCTCTGTCAAACTGGCCACTTACCACCATGAACTTCCCAGCTGCCTGTTCTAGAGATAGCTGCTGCTAATATACCAGCTTCCACTGAGCAAGAATCTTATGAGTGCCAACCTCTTTCCAAGCACCATTCAGAAAACATGTTGACATCTACCAGTTGCTAGTGGCTCACACCTATAGTCCTAGATACTCAGGAGGTTGAGATCTGAGGACTGGGCTTTGAAAGCCAGCATGAGCAGGAAAGTCTGTGAGACTCCTATCTCCTAGTACACAGCAAAAGGTGGGATGTGGAAGTGTGGCTCAAGTGGCAAGAATGCCAGCCCTGCTGGGCACCGGTGGCTCACACCTGTAATCCTAGCCATTCAGGAGGCTGAGATCTGAGGATCATGGTTCAAAGCCAGCCCAGGCAGGAAAGTCCATGAGACTCTTATCTCCAGTGAACCACCAGAAAACCAGAAGTGGCGCTGTCCCTCAAGTGGTAGAGCACTAGCCTGGTGCGAGCTGAGGAACAGCATCCAGGCCCAGAGTTCAAGCCCGACAACCAACCAAAAAACAACAAAAAAAAAACTCTTATCTCCAATTAATCGCTCAAAAACCAGAAATGGGGGCTGGGAAGGTGGCTCAGTGGTAGAGCACTTGCCTTGCATGCCTGAGGCCCTGGGTTCGATTCCTCAGCACCACATAAGCGAAAAGAAAAAAGCCGGAAGTGGCGCTGTGGCTCAAGTGGTAGAGCGCTAGCCTTGAGCTGAAGAGCTGAGGGACAGCACCCAGGCCCAGAGTTCAGGCCCCAAGACCGGAAAAAAAAAAAAAACAGAAGTGGTGCTGTGGCTCAAGTGGTAGAGTGCTTAGCCTTGAGCCCAAAGAGGCTCAAGGTAGTGCCCAGGCCCTGAGTTCAAGCCCAACAACAGACACCCTCCCCATCCCTGCCTTGAGTTCAAGGCCCTGAGTCCATTCATCTATTCACTCCTTCCTTCTCTTCAGTACTGGGGGCTGAAGACCTTGTGAGGCACACCTCCAGTCCTTTTGGTTTTAGTCTGTTTTTGAGATAGCATCTCATTTTGACCAGGCTGGTCTAGAACCCTGTCAGCTGTGGGCTGCATCTAGGTTTTCACTATCCCTCCCAGCCTTTCTCACCAGTACCACGACTCGCGCCTGGGGCTGCCGCTGGTTCACCAGTTGCACAATGGCCTTGATGCCCCCGGTCACCTGCTCTGCTGTGTGCCCGTGGTTGTTGGTGCCCACCCAGACCACCACGATCTGTGGAAGGAGGTACACAAAGCAACATTAGCAAAGAAGGCCAAAGGTACTTTTGAGGAAGATTAATAAACATACTTTAGGACTCCCCCATCCCTCCCCCAATCCCTCCCTCCCAAAAAAAAAACCCCAACCCTCTCCTGCTCACCTTGGGCCGTATGTGTTCCAGTTCCCCGTTCTCCAGCCGCCACAGAACATGCTGGGTGCTGTCACCACCAATGCCAAAGTTAAGTGCGTGCAGGGGAGAGAAGAGTTCTCGCCAGATCTGTGGGGACAAAATGGTGTGGACACAAGTGCATCATCAGCACCAACCTATCACCCTCTGTCCAGTAATTAACCAAATACCACTACAGAAGAACTTTATGAGCCGGGCGCTGGTGGCTCATGCCTGTAATCCTAGCTACTCAGGAGGCTGAGATCTGAGGATCGAGGTTCAAAGCCAGCCCGGGCAGAAGAGACGGTGAGACTCCTATCTCCAATAAACCACCAGAAAACCGGAAGTGGCGCTGTAGCTCAAATGGTAGAGTGTTCGCCTTGAGCTGAAGAGCTGAGGGACAGTGCCCAGGCCCAGAGTTCAAGCCCCACAACCGACCAAAAAAAGAAAAGAAGAACTTTATGAAAACAGTCCGGTTGAATCTCAGCTTGAGCAAACTTTGGCTGAACCTCCTTAGGTGGAAAGACATTTATGATTTATCTGCACCCCCACCCCTTCCTGGATAACCATTAAAGTTCAACCAAAGCCTCCTATAAAGATGAAGGCTCTAGTTTAAGCAAACAAAGAGCCTCCCCTTAGTGAATCTTGCAAGAAAAACCTCATGACTTGGTACACACAAACCCAACCTGCCAAACTCAGAGCATACACTTTCTCAGCTGAGGAGCACTTAAAACAGATTCTCCAGCACTGGTGGCTCAGGCCTGTCATCCTAACTACTCAAGAGGCTGAGATATGAGGATCAAAGATGGAGGTTCCAAGCCAGCCTCAGGAAGGAGAAAGTCTGTAAGACTCTCATCTCCAATGAAGCACCAAAAAAGCCAGAAGTGAAGCTGTGACTCAAATAGTAGAGCGCTAGCCTTGAGCAAAATAAAATGAAATAAATCTCAGGAACAGCGCCCAGGCTCCAAGTGCAAACCCCAGTAATAGCACAAAAACAAACAAACAAAACACAGGCACTGCATTCTTCATACCTGGCTGTATGCCTCCCCAGTTACTCATCATACCTCTTACCCTGCCTGGCCTGGGTTCTGGGCCAGATGTGTCCATGAGGACACCAGGCCGAGGAGGAGCAGGAGGGAAGGGGCAGGCCTCACCTCGCATTGATGCATTAGCTGGACCAAAGAGTCCCCGATGAACACGACTTCGGGTTCCTTGTCTTTGCTGTCCGCCACGAACCGATGGTGCTGCCCCGGGGAAGACACGGAGGGTGTGGTGGGGGGTGTGGTGGGGGTGTCATGGGCATGCACAACCTCAGGCCCCGCCCCACCCACCCTGCTCCCCCGGGGAATGTGACACCCCAAGTGTCCTCAGCTTCCCCCTCCCCCAAGCACCGGATTCCCGGGCACCGCGATCGATCCCCGGGACTGTTCGCTCACCAGGGACATCCAGCGTCCATCGCCCTGCACGTCCTGCACCGGCGTGGGCTTGCTGGCCGGATTCTCCTCTCCGCTCATGTTGGGGTTCCAGACGAGCGAGTGGGGTGGACCCCGGTGTGCTCCCGGGAGGAGGTGACTCCGCCACGCCCACTCCTAACCTCTCGCGGCAACAATGGACGACCCGGACGCGCGCACTCCCGCCGAGGACGGAGGCCGGGACTCGACAGGGCGCTACCTTCTCCCCCGGGGCGGAAATCTTCACTTAGGAAGGAGGTGAAGTCGGGAACGTAACGCTTTCTTCCCCCCCCCGCGCTGGCCTCACAGTGGACTCGTCCGGCTACTCACAAGCGCACCCGGGCCCTGGGGGAGGGGCGGGCGAGACCATTTAACACCATGGCGGGGGGGGGGAGAGGGGAGAAACCATCACTGGCGTCCTGGGGAGGGATGAGGACCTGAAAAAAAAAAAAACAAAGGAGGTGGGGAACGATCTTAGCGCTTTGCGTTTGGGAAAAGCAAGCAAGCAAACAAACAAAACCGCTGGCTGGCGCGAGAACACTGCGGGAGGGCCCACCTACTGTGTGGAGGGGTGTGCCCCATTCACGTGGAAGGGCGAGTGGAGCAGTTCATTCCTGGATCTAGGGGAGGGGGGTGTTGGTGGTGGCTGGTCCGCACCTGGCTAGAAGAGGACGCTTCCATTTTCTACCAATGTGGGGGTGGAAGGTGGCAAAATCATGAAGACGCGTTCGGAGGCAGTGCCGGGATTTAGGGAACCTTATCAGACCGTGGGCTTTCCCAACCCAGAGCACCTACTATTCATTCATGTATTAACTATTCATTTTGTTGGTATGGGAGTTGAACTCTGGGCCTGGGCACTGTGCCTGAGCTTTTTTGCTCTAGCTTGGCACTCTACCACTAGAGCCAAAGCTTTATTTGGGGCTTTTAGCTGATTAATTGGAAATAAGAGTCTCATAGACTTTTCTGCCCCAGCTGGCTTCCAATCTCAATCCCAGAGCTCAGCCTCCTGAGGCATCAGTGCCCTGCGCTGTTGTTGCTTCTTTTCTTTCCTTTCCTTCCCTTCCTTCCTTCCTTTTTTTTTTCTTTCTTCTTTTTTTCCAGTCATGGGGCTTGAACTCAGCTTGGGCACTGTTCTTCAGCTCTTCAGCTCAAGGCTAGAGCTCTACCACTTGAGCCACAGTGCCACTTCTGGTTTTCTGGTGGTTTATTGGAGATAACAGAATCACTGTACTTTCCTGCCTGGGCTGGCTTTGAACCATGATCCTCAGATCTCAGCCTCCTGAGTAGCTAGGGTTACAGGTGTGAGCCACCAGCACCCAGCAAAAAAAATAAAATTTTAATGAAAAAAAAAAAGTCAGCTGGGCATCAGTGGCTCACGAGACTCCAATAAAGCACCATGAGACTCCAATAAAGCACCAGAAAACCAGAAGTGGCACTGTGGCTCAAATGGTAGAGAGCTAGCCTTGAACTGAATTGCTGAGGGACAGTGCCCAGGCCCAGAGTTCAAGCTTCAAAACAAACAACAACAACTAAAGACACCACAAGATCTAAATGGAACATAGAAGGTACAGAAGAAGAAAGGAAATTGGAGATATCTGCAAGGGCCCACGTCCAGCCTGGCACCCTTCCTGCAGATCATCTTGCAGATCTGTGGCCTCTGTTCCTCTCCCAACACAGAGGCCTGCTGATAATTTCAACTGGGTGTATCTGGACTCTCAAATACACAACCACAGCCAAGGTCATGTAAGGTTACGTCTTTCCAGCTTCCTGCTCCAAATTAACTTCAGAGTTCAACAGCTTTTCTAATCACCCTTTTCTCTGGGACCAAGTGGGAGTCTCAGTCTCTCCTAAACATCCTGGTTATTTCCTTGTAGCCTCTATCTATTCCTCTGAGGTAGACATATTGAGACATAAAGATAAGTCTTATTTATTGTGTTATTTTATGTATCAATCCACTTCCCCGGACCCAAGCCTGGCACCTAGTGTCTGCTGAACAAGTACAGTACTTGCTAAATTAATATTACATGAATGGGTCAGATCCTAGCCTTACTCATGTGTTGGAAGACAGGTCCAGATACAGAAGTCTGAGAGATCAAAGTTGTGATTGAGGGAGGTACAGGGGACCTCTAGGTGAGAAAGAATTCTCTGAGGACTAGAGATTTTCTAGAAGCAGCATCTTACCTACAGTTTGAAAGATAATGGAGATTGGTCAAGCAGGAGAAAAAGACACACAGACCTAGAGCTGCTAGTTCACACCTGCAATCCTAGCTACTTGAGAGGCTGACATGAGGAGTACAGGGAATCACACCTGGGAGACTAGTCCAGGCAGAAAAGTTCACAAGACCCCTCTCAACTCATAGCTGTGATGACAACTACATGGAAAGCTAATATGGGGAAGATTGTGGTCTCAGGCCAGCTTAGGCAGAAAAGTCCTTGAGAGTTCTAGTTCAGTGGACAGAAGCTGTGTGAAATGGTACCTACTTGTTATCCCAATAGGAAGTGGAGCATAAAGTGGGCAGATTGTACCCCCAGGCACATGCACGAAGGAAGACCCTATTGTAGAAGTTACCAATAAAAAGAAGGGTTTGGAAGCATGACTCAGCACTAGAGTACCAGCCAAGCAAGTGTAAAGCCCTGAGTTCAAATCCCAGTACCACCAAAGGAAAAAAAAAGGCACACTGTCCTAATAGTATTTATTAGGGGAAGCAGATACCTTGCATTAATTTACTTTTAAAATCTGAGTGGTTTTAGGGGACGGGTATCAGTGTGAGGGCCAATAGACAGGGAGAATGAGGGGAATATGGTCGAACTATTTTATATGCATGTATGAAAATAAGCTATGAGGGGCTGGGAAGGTGGCTCAGTGGTAGAGCGCTTGCCTTGCATGCCTGAGGCCCTTGGTTCGATTCCTCAGCACCACATAAGCAAAAAGAAAAAAGCCGGAAGTGGCGCTGTAGCTCAGGTGGTAGAGCGCTAGCCTTGAGCTGAAGAGCTGAGGGACAGCGCCCAGGCCCAGAGTTCAGGCCCCACAACCGGCCCCCCCCAAAAAAAAAGAAAGAAAATAAGCTATGACATCTGTTGAAAAAAAAATTTTTTTCTTGTCAGTTGTGGGGCTGAGCTCTGGGCCTGGGCGCTGTCCCTGTGCTTTTTAGCTCAAGGCTAGCGCTCTACCACTTGAGCCACGGTGCCACTTCCAGCTTTTTCTGCTTATACAGTGCTGAGTAATCGAACCTAGGGCCTCATGCATGCAAGGCAACCATTCTACCACTGAGCCACCTTCCCAGCCCCTGAATTTTTTTAACCTATTTATTTATTTTTATTTTATTTTTTAATTGTGAAAATACCATACAGAGGGGTTACAATTGCATGGGCAAGATAATGAGTACATCTCTTATCAAGCATTGTTGCCTCCTCCTTTGTTTCCCCTTCCCATCCCTTCCCATTTCCCACTCCCCCACTCCTCCCCCGCCCCCCCTAAATTTTTTTTAAAGAAGGATAAAGTAGAGCGATGGAAAGGGTGAGTTTGATGGGGACACATCATACACATGTATAGAAGTACTGTGAAATACCTCTTGTACAACTAATATATGCTAATAAAGAAAAGTTTGAAGCCTGGTGCCAGTAGATCATGCCTGTAATCCTAGCTACTCAGGAAGCTGAAAATCACAGTTCCAATACAGCCTGGGAAGAAAAGTCTGTGAGACTCTTTTTTGTTGTTGGTGGTGGTGGTGTTCATGGGGCTTGAACTCTGGGTCTGGGTGCTGTCCCTCAGTTCTTCAGCTCTAGGCAAGAGCTCTTCCACTTGAGCCACAGCACCACTTCCAGTTTTCTGAGTGGTTTATTGGAGATAAGAATTTTTTGGCCTTTCTTGCCTGGGTTGGCTTTGAACCACAATCTGCAGCTCTCAGCCTTGTGAGTAGCTAGGATTACAGGCATGAGCCACTGGCACTCGGCTTTGTGACACTCTTATCTCCAATGAACTACTCAGTAAAAGCCAGCAGTGGTGCTGTGGCTCAAATGGTAGAGTGCTGGCCTTAAGCAAAAAGAGGCTCAGGGACAGGACACAGGCCCTGAGTTCAAGTCCCAGGGCCAGCAAAAACAAAAGAAAAAAAGTTTGAGCCGAGTGCTGGCTCACACCTGTAATCCTAGCTACTCAGGAGGCTGAGATCTGAAGATAATGGTTCAGTCAGCCCAGGCAGAAAAGTCCAAGAAACTTATCTCCAATTAACTACCAGAAAACCAGAGGTGGCGCTGTGTCTCAGGTGATAGAAGGCTAGCCTTGAGCTGAAGAGCTGAGGTACAGCGCCTAGACCCAGAGTTCAAGCCCCACGACCGACCAAAAAAAAAAAAAAAGTTTGAGGGCTGGCCTAGCAAGTGCAAATCCTGAGTTTAATCCCCAATACCAAAAAAGAAAAGACAAAAAAAAAATTAAGGAAAATTTGAGCAGGCTGGGTGTGGTGGCACATGCGTGTAAGCCCAACACTCCAGAAGCTTAGGCAAGAGGATCAAAACTTTCAGGCCAACATGTCTTCAAAGACAAAAATGTGAAGTCTGATAAAATAGAGAGATGTGGGCTTGGAATGTGGCTTAGTGGTAGAGTGCTTGCCCTAGCATGCATGAAGCCCTGGGTTCGATTCCTCAGTACCACATAAACAGAAAAAGCTGCAAGTGGCGCTGTGGCTCAAGTGTTAGAGCGCTAGCCTTGAACACAGAGAAGCTCAGGGACAGTGCCTAGGCCCTGAGTACAAGTCCCAGGATTGGCTAAAAATAAATTTAAAAAAAACAGAGAGGTGAAAGGACAGTTTCTGAAGTAACACATAGTGGAAAACATATCTTCCACTCCATATCTACCACCACCACCAACAACAACAAAAAAGCCTCAGCTCATTCATTCACTCATTCATTCATTCATCAGGCACTGTTTCAAGTTATTTGTATCTAACCTGAATCATTCCATTTTACGAATAAGGAAACTGAGGCTCTGGAAGTAGAGGTGTGGGCTCAAGTGGTAGAACACCAGCCTCGAGAGGGAAAAAGCCAAACAACGAATACAGAGATCCTGAGTTCAAGCCCCAGTACCAAACAAAAATCCCGAGCCTCTGAATAGTTACAAACATACAACTGACTCCAATGTACCAGTTTAGGTATTTGAACCTAAGTAGTCTAGCTCTAACCCTAGTTCTGACTCTCCAGGAATCATCTCCAC
This sequence comes from Dipodomys ordii, assembly GCF_000151885.1. Lineage (NCBI taxonomy): Eukaryota > Metazoa > Chordata > Mammalia > Rodentia > Heteromyidae > Dipodomys > Dipodomys ordii. The sequence continues at coordinate 1,948,660 of NW_012267372.1, read as the reverse complement.
CGAGAGACCTGTGTGTTGGGGAGAGAACATGGACCTTTTCCTCGCACCTTCCTACTTGACCATCAGACGGTCCACCAATAGCTGTCTGAGCCAATCAGAATTCAGGAAGGGGTTGGCCCAGGGAGAACAGCCAATTGGCGAAAGGGAGGTGTCAAATAACACTGCGAGAGGCGGGGCCTATAACGGGCACTCAGTAGACCTCATCCTAGGAGTCTGAGTGCGTGCGTGTGGGCGTGCGGGCGCGTGCGCGTGCACGTGCAGGTATAGATACATACGTGCTTGCGTTTATATGTGCGACGACGTGAAGACGTGCGACGCGTCTTGAGGCCCAGACACGAGCTTGAGGTCCAGAGGAGCGCGGGCAGCTTCGAGGCGACAGGTCTCCTCACAGAAAAGAAGAAGCCATTGCTCTCCACGGCCACGTGGAGTGAGTGGGGTGGGGTTCGTTGGGACAGACGTCGGTGACGTGCCCCTCCCCCTGCTCCACCAACTGTGGGCCCCCCCCCAGCATTCTGTCTCCTGCCTTAGGACAACTGCCCCCCCCACCTGCCTCTTGCTTTAGGGCCTCCCCTCAGGACCAGTCCTGCATGCCCTGCTAACTCTCATCACCTTCTTGCCACCTTTTCTGTCTCAGAGGACATTCTCCCCACCCCACCCCACCCCCCTTTCAGGCTCTCCCACTCTATTGCTTTTCTGGACCATCATCGCTGTCCACTTGTCTGCATCATCCCACACCTCCTCCGCCCCTGGGGTTCTCCTCTGTCCCAAATCCTATTCTCATGCCCTAGATCCCTCCAATCATAGGATCTTTTTCATTTTTTTTTTTTTTGTCGGTCATGGTACTTGAACTCTGGGCCTGGGTTCTATCCCTGAGCTCTTCAGCTCAAGGCGAGCACTCTACCACTTGAGCCACAGCACCACTTCTGGGCTTCAGAGTGGTTTATTGGAGATAAGAGTCTCAAGGCCTTTCTTGCCCATGCTGGATTTGAACCCTGATCCTCAGATCTCAGCCTCTTGAGTAGCTAGGATTATAGGCCTGAGCCACCAGTGCCCAGCAGGATCTATCTTTTTAAGCTATTTTCCCAATCGATTATCTTCTCTCCATTCCGTGACATCTCTTCCTATGAGCCATCACTATCTCATCCTCTTCCAGGACTCCCTCCTTGGCCAGGCCTTTGTCAGTTGCTCTCTACTCACTTCCTTTTTCCCCCTCTTGTGTCTGAATGATATGCTTCACCCATCCCAACCATCTCTTAACACTTTGCTACTCATGCTGGCTTATCCATACCAGATGACTACTCTTATCTTTATCTTCCAGGACACCATGGACCCCCGAGGACCAGCCCCTCAGCCTTTCCAGCAATCTGAGAAACCTGGCCGTATCCGCCGTCGAAAAACGAGGCGGGAGCGGAACAAGGCCCTAGTGGGCAACCAGAGGTCATTGATCCGGCAGGATCCTCCCCTGTCCAGTCGAGATTTACCTATGGCCATCCAGAATCCTGTGGCCACCACTGCTTCCAAGTTTGTAGTCATAACCCAAGGCAGGCTGAGCCGAGAGCACCGAGGTCTTTTCAATCACGAGGTGAAATCTTTGGATGTGGCCAGGCTGCTAAACTCTGGTACCCTGGAATCAGGCAGTCCCCTGCTCCTCACCAGGCCCTCCCCCAGTCCAGGTCCAAACATCCAAGAATCCATCTTGCAATCAAAAGACAAGGAGACCCAGGTGCCTGGAGATTTGGGCACAAGCTCACCTATTTCCCCCAAACTCCCTGACTTGGGGGAACTGCTGAGGGAGCTGCAGTGTCAGCTGATTCTGCCACAGGCCTTCCCCAAGAGGAACCTGATGCAGGAGGCTAGGGATACCATCGTGGGAGCCTTACAGGCCCGCCATGGCTGTGTGCCTGACCTTGCCCTGGTGCTTCGAGGCTGCCAGACCCCTCTGCCAGGTGAACTCATCTCCTATCCCCGGCCTTCCCTTTTGCCTTCTCTGCTCTAGCCCAGCTGTTTCTCATGCTTCTGTCCTCTGTGGCAGGGACCAAGCCTAGGGAACCTGGAAGAAGAAGGACTACACTTTCCTGGATCAACAGCCCTGAGCAGGCCCCCAGGGCAGAGAGGCAGAGAAAACACCAGGGCAAAAAGGAGCTCACCTTTGCAATGTCTCATGCTCCCAGCTCTCCCACAGCAAACAGGGTGAGCCTGGCGCCACCTACAGGTCCCTGGCCACCCCCCTTGCCCTCGTTGCCATCACCCCCTGCGGCAACTTGGGGACCCCCAACAGCCTTTGACCTGCTGAAGAGTATCTGGCTAGTTGCTTCACCACCTCCTCCCCGATCCTGGGATATCGGACCACCTCAGCCCCTACCTCAGCTATCACCCTTGTTTCCTCAATCATCTGCTCTGGACTGGAGCCCCAGCCCCCCTGCCCCACTGCCCAGCCTCTCCTGGGTGGTATCCCAGAATAGTCCAGAAGCCTGGTCCTTTCCACCCATGAGATTGTACTGAGGGGAGTGTAGGTATCCCACACTCACAGGCACCTCAATAAAAGTAACTTCTTCAGTTTTTCTTTCTTTCTTTTGGTCTGTGATTGGAACTTGAACTTGGTACCTGATACTCATTAGCTGGTGTTCTACCACCTGAGCCATACCTCCAATTTTTTTGTCAGTCATGGGGCCTGGGCACCGTCCCTAAGCTCTTTTGCTCAAGGCTAGCAGTCTGCTGAACCACAGCTCCACTTACATTTTTTGAATAGTTAATTGGAGAGAAGAGTCTCAAGGGGATTTTCCTGCCCTGTCAGGCTTTGAACCACAATCCTCATATCTCAGCTTTCTGAGTAGCTAGGATTTTAAGTATGAGCCACTGGCTCCCAAATTTTTTTGTTTTGGCCAGTAGTGGGGCTTGAACTCAGGGCCTGGGCACTGTCCCTGAGCCTCTTTTCAAGGCTAGCTTCAAGTCTAGCACTCTACCACTTGAGTCACAGCGCCACTTCTGGCTTTTTTTGCTTATGTGGTCCTGGGGAATCGAACCCAGGGCTTCATGCATGTTAGGCAAGCAGTTTACCACTAAGCCACATTCCCAGCCCATATATATACATATATATATATTTTTTTTTTTTTTTTGGTTGGTTGTGGGGCTTGAACGCTGGGCCTGGCCCTGTCCCTGCACTCTTTTTTTTTTTTTTTTTTGGTCCGGTCATGAGGCCTGAACTCTAGGCCTGGGCGCTGTCCCTCAGCTCTTCAGCTCAAGGCTAGTGCTCTACCACCTGAGCCACAGTGCCACTTCCGGCTTTTTTCTTTTTGCTTATGTGGTGCTGAGGAATCGAACCCAGGGCCTCATGCATGCAAGGTAAGCGCTCTACCACTGAGCCACTTTCCCAGCCCTGTCCCTGAACTCTTCAGCTCAAGGCCGGTGCTCTACCACTTGAGCCACAGTGCCACTTCCGATTTTCTAGTGGTTTATTGGGGATAAGAATCTCACGGACTTTCCTGCCCAGGCTGGCTTTGAACCGAGATCCTCACATCTCAGCCTTCTGAGTAGCTAGGATTACAGGCATGAGCCCAATGCCCAGATATATATATATATATATATATATATATATATATATTTATTTTTTTTTTTTTACTGGGCAAGATCTCTATCACTTGAGCTCCAGGTGTCATGGTTCTCTTGATTTGCAATGAGCTGCTGACCCAAAAGAACAGCTTTCCTTGGCTCTGAGTTTTGGGCCATGATGGAGGGAAAGGTACTGTCACTTCAGGATGGAAAAACTTGGGCTTCAGTTAGTCCAGTACATATACCCACTGTGGCTAACTGGATATCCAGCTCTAATCTAGGGTGATGATGAGCCACAGACTGAGGGAGACTGGGACCCTATCCTAGTGAGACTCATAGTCCAGTAGTGAGCACATAGTGTCCAAACTCCAGGGGTTGCACATGAAAGAGATAGGTGCAGGGGCTGGGGAACCCAAGAGAAGATTGATGATTCTGTGGGGAAGTTGAGAAAGACCCTGTGTTTTTCAGTTTGCAAGGAGGCAGGAAAGACCACTTAGCGCAAGGGGGAACAGCATGCATAGAGACCTTCTGGAGAGCAAATAGGCTATGTGGCACCATTTTCATTTGGCCCGTATCCCTAAGCCATGCTTATCCCTGGAGTGAGTCACATCTGGGCCTGCCCTTGAGGGGCTCTTGGTCAGGTGGACACAGGGAACAGTGAGTGTTCAGGATCACAGTAGGAGTTGTAGGCAGATCAAGACTGAGTTGGACACACAAGCTTTTTTTCTTTCATTTATGATATAAAATGTTTGAACCAATTGCCTATGGTTAAAAATCAATTTTTCCGGCTGGAAGCATTTTGGCTCCATTTGGAGAGCACCAGCTGTGCCCAAGAACAGTAAGAGAGCATGGGCATGGGGTGAGGGGGCTCACACCTGCCATCCTAGCTACTCAGAAGGTTGAGATCTGAGGACCATGGTTAGCTGAGACTCTTATCTCCAATTAACCTCCACAAAACTGGAAGTGGCTTTGTAGTAGAGCCCTAGCCTTGAGCTAAAGAGCTCAGAGTCAGCACCCAGGCCCCATGACAGACCGAAACACACACACACAACCTCAAGGACAGTACCTAAGCCCTGAACTCAAGCTGAGGACAGGCACAAAAAAAACAAAGAAAAGAAAGCTGAGAGAGTGGAGAGGCCTAGGACCCAGGGAGGATAAGAGGCTCAGAGTTCGATTCCTAGCGCTAGCAATCAATCCCATACCTCTTGTCTCATAGAGACCAGGTTTCACACCCAGCCAAGAAGTGACAGGATAGGGGCAGACAGCCAGGGATGGTGGCTGTGGTGGGTGAACTTTGCTATCTCTGTGCTGTGTGACCCAGACAAAGTAGCTTGCCCTCCGTGCCTCTCTGCTCCCATCCCAGGACAGCAGGAATCCAAGACTCAGAGCTGGAGGTGGCCTCCATGGATGACAGGGCTAATCAGTTCTTTGGGGTCTAAACTGGGGGAGGTCAGGACAGAGCTTCAGATCTGGGCTCCTGGGCCACCCCCAAGCGACTGGAGGAGGTCCACACCTTTTTTTTTTTGGAAGGGGGGGCATGCAGACCTAGAGTTCAATTTAGGACATGGGGAACCAGAGATAACCAGGAGATACCCAGAGGAGAGGACCGGAGCGGCGGTGGAGTGACACACGCCGGGCACTCCCTAGACGGTTCCCCCTCTCCACCCCCCGTCCTAGGCGGGGGGTCAGGCTGGGC
>NW_012267372.1:1935147-1943039 GCF_000151885.1 Dipodomys ordii | reverse complement strand
GGGGCTGCAGGGCTCGCGGGGTGGAGGCCGGATGGCGGGGGTGGGGGGGTGTCTCGGAGCCCAGGGCTGGGCGGGAGGGGGCGGGCCGCGAGGAGCTGGTGCTGAAAGGGACAGCACCCCTCCCGCCGCGGCTCCCGGGTTCCCCAGCACCGCATGTGCCACTGCGGGGCCCGGGTGTGCGTGTGGGGCGCGGGGCGCGCGAGGGGATGCGGGTGGGAAGAGGCCCAGGACAGAAGGTGGCCGGGGTGTGCACCTGCCCTTCCCATGTCTTCCTTAGAGTGCCTGGAAAATGGAAGGGGGGAAAAAAAACTTGGGGAGGGGGAGGAGAGGGCTTGTGAGGGAGGAAGTCGGGGTGGCAGGACCCCCTGGACCCATGGTGAAGGGGGTCTGGAAACAATTTTGGAGGTGACTTGTGGTATTTTGGTATTGGACTCCTTGTGGTATTTGGAAAGCCTGGTATACCTGAGGGTGAGGAAGAAAAGTTGGGGGCGGGAGAGGGGGAAGGTGGTCTATGGAGTTGAGGAGAGTTCCAGAAGAACTCAGAAGAGGGGCTGACTGTGGGGGTGTGGGTCCCTTTGCCAGGACTGGGTGTTCCTGACGAGATTTTGTTTCCTCTCGGATTATGGCCGGTTGGACTTTCGCTTCCGCTATCCGGAGGTGAGTCTCTCCCCAAACCCCCAACCACTGACCAAGTTGTGGATGTAAACTCCCTGAGCTTATCCCAGCCCAAGGCAAGGGCTCCCCAGATCCTTGCATCCCCCCCACACCCTTCTGGATCTGCAGGCCAAGTGCTGTCAGAACATCCTCCTTTATTTTGATGACCCATCCCAGTGGCCAGCTGTGTACAAGGCGAAGGACAAGGTGAGGGACACAAGCAAGGGGGAGGGGGAGGGGCAGAAGATGGTGGCTGGTCAGAGACTGACCCTGGCCCTACCTTCTCCAGGACTGCATAGCCAAGGAGTCCGTGATCAGACCTGAGAACAACCAGGTCATCAACCTCACCACCCAGTATGCCTGGTCAGGCTGTCAGGTGTGGACGCCACGGGGTACGGTGAGGTGGAGTGGGTCCCAGGGGACATTGAGGACACACTTCAGCTTCCTGGCACCTCCCCAGGTGGTGTCAGAGGAGGGAACCCGCTACCTGAGCTGCTCCAGCGGCCGCAGCTTCCGCTCCGTGCGTGAAAGGTGGTGGTACATCGCACTCAGCAAGTGCGGGGTAAGGAACCAGGGCCGCCACCTGGGCCTTCTCTTTGCCATCCTGCTGACTCCCTACCTGCACAGGCTCCTCCTACAGCCTCCCCACTGCCCACAGGGAGATGGGCTGCAGCTGGAGTATGAGATGGTCCTCACTAACGGGAAGTCCTTCTGGACCAGGCACTTCTCAGCAGATGAATTTGGTGAGCCCATACCTGGGAAAAGGGAACTAGGATCTTTCTCTCTCTCTTCCCCCCCCTCTCTCTGCCCCTCTCTCTCTTTCTCTCCTTTTCCTTCTTTCTTTTTTGTCAGTCATGGGGCTTGAACTCAAGGCCTGGCGCTGTTCCTGAGCTTTTTTGCTCAAGGCTAGCACTCCTCCATTTCAAGCCATAGCTCCACTTCTGGTTTTTTGGTGGTTCATTGGAGATAAGAGTCTCACAGATTTTTCTGCCCAGGCTGGCTTTGAACCACAATCCTTAGATCTTAGCCTCCTTAGTTAGTATTCCAGGCATGAGACATCAGCCTCAGCTCTTTCTTCCTTCTTTCCTCCTTTTCTTTCTTCTTGCTTAATTTCTTTTTCTTTCTTTTTTTTTTGGTCTGGTCATGGGGGCTGAACTCTGGGCCTGGGCGCTGTCCCTCAGCTCTTCAGCTCAAGGCTAGTGCTCTACCACTTGAGCCACAGCACCACTTCTGGATTTTTTCTTTTTGCTTATGTGGTGCTGAGGAATCGAACCCAGGGCCTCAGGCATGCAAGACAAGCGCTCTACCATTGAGCCACCTTCCCAGCCCCGATTACAGCATTTTTTTTTTTGTCGGGTGTGGGGCTTGAACTCTGGGCTTGGGCGCTGTCCCTGCACTCTTCAGCTTAAGGCGAGCGCTCTACCGCTTGAACCACAGCGCCACTTCCAGTTTTTGAGTAGTGTATTGGAGATTAGAGTCTCATGGACTTTTCTGCCCGGGCTGGCTCTGAACCATGATCCTCAGATCTCAGCCTCCTGAGTAGTTAGGATTACAGGCGTGAGCCACTGGCACCTGGCATTACAGCATTTTTGATGGTTAATTGGTGATGAGTCTCATGAACCTTCTTGCTGGGCTGGCTTTGAGCCTTAATCTTCAGATCTCTGTGTCTTGAGTAGATAGGATGACAGACATGAGCTTCCAATAACTGGCAGAAACCAGAATCTCTATGGGAGCACACAGCAGGTGCCTGCCCAGGAACCAAAGGACTCAAAGGATTTTTCCTTCTTCTACCAAATCCTAGGGATTCTGGAGACAGATGTGACCTTCCTTCTCATCTTCATCCTCATCTTCTTCCTTTCCTGTTACTTTGGATGTGAGTTGGGTACCTGTGGTAAGGGGTGGGGCAGGATGGGTAGGAGATCTGGGGAAGCAGGGTAGGCGGTCCTCCTGTCTGTTTGTGAACAGCCTTTTCCTGGGTTTGAACAGCCTTTCCCTTCCTAGATTTGCTGAAAGGCCGACAGTTGCTTCATACCACCTATAAAATGTTCATGGCTGCAGCAGGACTGGAGGGTGAGGTTTGAAGTAACGTAGTTCTTGAGTCCTGAGGGAAGTGCAGCTGGGGCTGGGACCACTGAGTCAGAAAGAGGAAGACTGGGGACTAGAGCTTTGCATCTGAGGGAGGAGGGCTGGAGTTGGATCCCTGGGTCTGAAGGAAGAGGGCTGGGGTGTGGCTCTCTGTGTCTAAGGGAGGAGGGCTGGGATCTGGAGCCCTGGGTCTGAGGGAGGAGGCTGGGGCTTGGATCCCAGGGCCTAAGGGAGGAGGTCTGGGATTTGGAGCCCTTGGGTCTCAGAAAGGAAGGGGCTGGCAACAAAGGACTTGAGTCTGTCAAGTCTGTGGGAATAGAGGTGTGGAGCCTGATGGGGGTGATCGAGGATCCAGATTATCTAGATCATAGTGCTAGAGGCCAGCGTTGTCGCCAAGCTGGTTTCCGTCCTTTCCTCTCTGCCTCCCCTCCAGTCCTTAGCCTCCTGTTTTTCTGCATCTACTGGGGCCAGTATGCCACCGATGGCATTGGCAACGAAAGTGTGAAGATCTTGGGTGAGAATGGAGTGGGCACCTGGGGCAGGGTGGGCAGAGCCCTTGGCCCATGTCTGGTGTCTTCTCTGAGCCTGTTATTGAACCACCGTCTCTTCCCTTCCCAGCCAAGCTACTCTTCTCCTCCAGCTTCCTCATCTTCCTGCTCATGCTCATCCTTCTGGGGAAGGGATTCACGGTGACACGGTGCCCGGGCAGAGGGGTGGTGCTTGTGGGGTGGCTGGGCTAGAGATCAGGGCAGGGGGAAGGGGGTGAGCGTGTGTGTTGGGGGGGAATTGTGTGGTTGCTCCCTCCTCCCTGACAGCCCCCACCCTGCTGTCTCCCCTCATGGCCTGCCGCCAGGGGCCGCATCAGCCACTCGGGCTCAGTGAAGCTCTCCGTGTACATGACCCTATATACCCTCACCCATGTGGTGCTGCTCATCTACGAGGCAGAAGTGAGTCCCCATACCCCTGTCTGCCCCCTCCCCTGCCTGCTGCCCTCCCCACCAGCATCTCCCTCCCTCCCACTCCGCTTGAGCTTCCACCTTCCCATCTGTCTCTCAGCAATTCCTCCTCTCTTAGCCATCTCTGAGTCGCTTTCCTCCTCCTCCTCCTCCGTCTCTCACTGTCTGCCACACTTCAACTTCCATGTCAGAGTTCAGGAGTCACATGTGGTTCTGCTCCCTAGTTGGCTGTCATAGGGTGATGACACCCCTTCCTCTCTTAGGATCTGTCTCCTCCTTTGAAAAACCCAGAGGCTCTTACCTCCCCGCTTCTCCCATGTTGGTCCTTGGGCTTGAACTCAGGGCCTGGGGACTGTCCCTGAGCTTCTGTGCTCAAGGCTGGTGCTCTACCACTTAAACCACAACTCCACTTTGGGCTTTTGGGTGGTTAATAGAGTCTCATGGGGTTTTCTGTCCGGGGTTGGCTTTGAACCATAATCCTCAGATCTCAGCCTTCTGAGTAGCTAGGATGACAGGTGTCAGTCACTGGCACTTCCTCTGAAGCTTTATAATACCTTTAGCTAAATGGCTGCCTTCTTAGCTTCAATAAACTCCTTTGTGGGAGGGGGTGACAGGAAGGCCTCTCTTGTTGAACTGATAGTAATGGAAAAACTCACATACAGTAGGGGTTCAGCCCCCCCCCTCCCCTCGCCACTGGGTACACTGTAGCTGGTGTGGGCTCTTCCTCTGGTTCCTCTTCTTTCTCTACCTCTGTGTCTTTACCTCCATCATTGAACCCTGCTGCTTCTGTCCTGACTCAGTTTCTCTCCTCCCTGGGTGCCCAGGGCTGGGGTTGGGGCAGGAGGCTGGGGTTATGATGAATTCTCTTCCCGTGGGTCCAGTTCTTCGATCCAGGCCAGGTACTGTACACGTACGAGTCTCCAGCTGGCTATGGGCTCATCGGGCTGCAGGTGGCAGCGTATGTGTGGTTCTGTTACGCTGTGCTGGTCTCACTACGCCATTTCCCAGAGAAACAACCCTTTTATGTGCCCTTCTTCGCTGCCTACACCCTCTGGTGAGACATAGTGGGGCTTCAATCCATTTCTGCCTCCCAAGTCAGACCCCTAGTATGGAAGATGTGTGTGTGTGTGTGCGTGTGTGTGTGTTCGTGTGTTTGTATTGGGCTTGAACTCATGACCTGGAAGTTGTCCCTTAGCTTTTTTGCTCAAGACTGAGGCTCTGCCATTTGAACTATAGCTCTTCTTCCAGCTTTGTTTGATGATTACTTAGGGGTAAGAGTCTGAATGGACTTTCCTGCCCTGGGCTGGCTTCAACTTTCTTAGCCTCCTGAGTAGTTAGGATTACAGGTGTGAACCATAGGCTGAGTTTATGTGTGTAAAATGCTTAGAAAGAAGATCAAGCTGGCCACTGGTGGCTCACGCCTGTAATCCTAGTTACTCAGGAGGCTGAGATCTGTGGATCACGGTTCAAAGCCAGACTGGGCAGGATACTCTGTGAGACTCTTATCTCTAATAAACGACTAGAAAACCAGAAGTGGTGCTGTCTCGAGCGCTTGCTTTGAGTTGAAGAGTGCAGGGACAGAGCCCAGGCCGAGTTCAAGCCCCATAACTGAGAAAAAAAAAAAAAAAAGATTAGTGTCAGGTGCCAATGGCTCATGCCTACAATCCTAACTACTCAGGAGGCTGAGATCCAAGGATCATGGTTTGAAGCCAGCCAGGACAGAAAAGTCCCCTTGAGACTCTTATCTCCAATTAACCACTCAAAAACCAGAAGTGGAGCTGTGGCTCAAAGTGGTAGGGCACTAGCCTTGAGCAAAAGAGTTCAGGACAGAGACCTTAGTTCAAGCCCCACGACCAACCCCCACTCCCACCCTCCAAAAAAAGACTGGCATGCAATAAATCCTTATTTTTTTTTCTTATTTGCTATTAGCACTTGTTAATTCAGTCAGATCATTTATTTATTTAGTGCCAGTCTTGGAGCTTGAACTCAGAGCCTGGGCACTGCCCCAGAGCTTTTTTTTTTCTCAAGGCTAATGTTCTACTCATGAGTCACAGCTCACTTCTGGCTTTTTTTTTTTTGGTAATTAACTGGAGATGAGTCTCAATGGGTTTTCCTGCCTGCACTGGCTTCAAACTGTGATCCTCAGATCTCAGCCTCCTGAGTAGTTAGTGAGGATTACAGGAATGAGCCACTGGTACCCAACTTTTTACAGGTCATTTATTGATTACCTCCCAGATGCTTAGTCCTTGCCCCCTAGAATTTCCCAGGCCAGTGGCATTCCTGTTCCCTTCAAACTCTGCCTTCCAAAGGTCACACTGGCTGCCCACCAGGTCCCAACCTGGCAGCCAGTGTGTGCAGAACAGGGGAGGTGGGGCCATGAGATGGGGGAGGAGAGCAGGCGCAGTCTCAGTCCACCCAATATATTTCTTCTGCAGGTTCTTTGCAGTTCCTGTCATGGCCCTGATAGCCAATTTTGGGATCCCCAAGTGGGCTCGGGAGAAGATTGTTAATGGCATCCAGCTGGGAATCCACTTGTATGCCCACGGCGTGTTTCTGGTAAGGATGAACATCCATCCAGGTGGGGGTGGTGAACTGAAGTGTGGAGGATTCATGATGCCCCATCCTTCATCTCCTTGAACATCAGCTGTAGACCCAGCTGCCTTTTCACCATTGAAATTCTAGCCTGCCAGGACTCTGTCCCTGGAGCCCACAAAGGGAATGGCTGCCCCCCCACCCCTAAAAAGGGGCTAGGTCTTCCATCTTGTATGTCACAGCCTGACTTAGGTGCAGACTCACCGGTCTCTGGCCAGTCCATCTGCAGGAAGTCAGAAAGGGACAGAAAGAGGTGAAATGCTGAGACCCTGCCATATGCCAGGCTCTGCACCAGCGGTTTTCACTTCTACCCTCTCATCTTTCCAGATAGGCATGACAATCCTTTTTGGATTGTTGTAGCAACGTGCCCCAGACCTCACACTTTGTGATGGAGTGAAGAGGTGCTATGCCAGCCTAGAGTGCCACATGCAGTGCCCTTGCTATTATTTTATCTTCAGCAAGCTTCCTTCCTAAAAAATGCCCATCCTCGCTCAGCACAGCTGCCCTTCTGGAATCCAAGTCTCATGGTGTTCAGTTCCTGTTTATTCATTCAGCACCATCTTGGAGCTGGCGGTGCTGGGCTTGGAGGGCACAGTCACTGGGCCCTTATAACCTACCAGAGCTATCTCCCCCGTTCAGCCATTGACTGGGGGCTTGGATGTTCTAGAAAGCACTAGGGATTTACCAGGGACCAGAAAAGCCAAATTCCTAACTTCATGGAACTAACATTCTAAAGCCTATTAACGGACTGATGTTCAATTGAACTTGCTGTGTTTATGAAAATAGTCTATCATTGTCACCCGTGCTTTTGGGTAGTGTCACTGAGAAAGCCTAAACTTTTACTTTTTGTTCTCTCCCCCACCCTCCCAATAACAGTCCCAGGGCTTGAACTCAGGGCCTGGGCATTGTCCCTGAGCTTTTTTGCTCAAGGCTGGTGCTCTACCACTTAAGCCACAGTGCCTCTTCTGACTTTTTGGTAGTTTATTGCAGATAAGAGTCTAACTGACTTTTCTGCCTGGGCTGGCTTCGAACTTGGGATTCTCAGATCTCAGCCTCCTAGGTAGCCAGGATTACAGGCGTAAGCCACCAGTGCCCAAGCTAGTTTTTTTTTTTTTTTTTTTTAATTAAATCTGAACCACAAGCAAAGGGTCTTAGCCTATTGGGATACTAAAGGAGAAAGCAGAGGCTGCCATTAGAGAGGTGTTGGGTCCTGTCTGAATGGCAGCAAGGAAGTGGGGTCTGCAGAGAGAGTCGGGGCGGGGGAGGGGGAGCCCAGACCCTAGACCATGCTTTTTCAACTTGCCCCCGTCCCTGGCCTCAGATCATGACCCGCCCTTCGGCCGCCAACAAGAACTTCCCGTACCACGTGCGCACGTCGCAGATCGCCTCGGCCGGGATCCCCGGCCCCGGAGGAAGCCAGCCGTCGGACAAGGCCTTCCCGCAGCACGTCTACGGGAACGTGACGTTCATCAGCGACTCGGTGCCCAACTTCACGGAGCTCTTCTCCATCCCTCCGCCCGCCTCCTCCGTAAGCCCCGCGGCCCCGGCGCCCGAGGAGCTGCTGGCGCCGCCCCTGGAGTACCTGACCCCTGTCCCGGCCCCGCC